>NW_025402220.1:0-13948 GCF_020080835.1 Cotesia glomerata
GTAACTATGTATATTTAAGCAGAACACTTTAAGCTGCAGCGGCCGGTATGATGGACACTTCTCGGATGACAGTTCGACAAATTGGACAAGTGAAGTCAATTCTATCTGCAACGGCAGTAGCTCGCCAATTTTCGGTGCATTCCAAGCAAGCTACTTGGTGTCCGCAGGGCGAAAAGCATCGACTGATCGGCCGATCAACGCAGAAAATACATAAGTTGTCTTGTGCATCGAAAACTGCAAATAAAAAAGTAAAATTATATTAGTTATATTTATTTATTTATTTATTAACTTATTTACAGATAAAATATTACCTTGGATAGCAACAACTTGCGGCTGGCCTGCAAGATTAACTCTTTGAGCACGACGATTCACGGCTCTAACATCATCAATCGTTTCTTCGGCAAATACCAATGGCCCTACAAAATGGGGTTGATGGTTAACATTATCGGCATCAATATTGATTTGGACATTACGATCTTGGAATAGTCGAAAGTCGTGAGCGTGCTCTACACCGTTATGTAACAGATCGTTTGTGAATTCTGTTAAAATTTCTGATGTGGAGGCGAAGAACGTCTGATATTCCATCTGATTTCTGTCGAATAATTTCCACACACGACGTAATTTTTTGAGTGACAGAGAAGGACGTGATCGGGGAGTGCAACTGACTCTGGCGTTGATATCCAACGCGTGGAAATCATTGTAAGAGCGAATGCTCTAATTTACAAAGATTCCTATAATAAATTTATAATATATAAAGTATCAAAAAGAATATATAAAGTAATATTAATATATCAAGTATTAAAAATAATAATAATTGAAGAATAAAAAATAAATATTATTGTTTATATACTTACTTAAGCAATTCCACACGCTGTTGTTGTTATTTAATAAGGTATTTAAATTAAAAATATGATTTTTCATAGAATCACTGAAAGAATCAACGTCATTATAAAATGACAAATTTTCCGGGCCCAGCAAATTAATTAGATTGTCCTGATAATAGACAAATAAATCTTCGAAAATCGGTATAAGCTCTCCAGGAATGTTTGAACGAAGCCACAAAAATCCTGTTACTATACTGGCTGCAGGAAGTAAGGCAACAGCGAGCAACTTTTTAAAAATTATTTGATTATTCACGTCTGCTAGGTCTACATTTAATAGTGTAGCACGACGAATCATTACCTGAAATTTAAATTTTAATTAGTTAATAAAAACAGCTAGCGATATTGATCTAATAATAATAATAAAAAAGATGAAAAGAAATATTTAATTGACAATGCGGTATTGCATTTTTACGTAAAGAAAACAAATTTACGTTAGCATAAGCAAGGAAAGTTCCTTTTAAAGTTGCACCGGGAATATTTGCTCTCAATGAGTCATTCAATCGTTGCTCATAGTCATAGTAAATTTTAGTTGGATTCATTAGAGGAGCGATTTGAGAACATGCAATGTCCAACGCGGCGTTAAAACTAACTTCAGACCTGTCTGGCATGAATGCCCACGAAACACCAAAAGCCTGAGAATTAAAAAAAATTACTTAAGAAATTAGAATATATACAACAATAGATAACTAAATAAATAAATAAATCAAATTTATATTACATACGTGATTCCTGTTTAAAAGCACGATTATTAAAGTCTCTCTTGCATCTAATCCCGCAGGTAAAATAGTATTAGTTGTACCGATGTACATTGTAGAATTAGGATCAAATTTATTAATTAACTCTGAATCACCCATAACTGCAACAGTACCCAAGTCGTTCTGAGTACGAAATCTTAATTGCATAGAACCATGCGAGTGATGAGTTAAATTGTCATATCTGGCATCATTTTCAAGACACAATTTAAAATGGGTTAACGAAAGAACCCTCGGTAAGCTTTGTATAAAATTATGCTGCCTTCGTCGCATGTTTGTTTGTTGACTTCGCCAGGATATTGTTCTACTTGCATCTGCATACCTATAAATAACAAATTTAATCATTTAAAGTTAAAATTAAAAATTTTTTTTATCCTTTCTAATTCCATGAAAAAAAAAAAAAACATGCGTTGCCCTTAAACTCTCGTATATATCACGGGTATTTGCTAACCGAGATTCGCAACGATCATATAATTGTCTCACGAAGGCTCTCTCTTCTTCAAGACGTAAGTTTGGTGCGTGATTATGCTCTCTAATCAAACGAAATTCATTGGCACTTTTAATAGCTCGCCCAGTGCATAATCTGGTAAGACGATAAGCGCAGACTAAAAATCTAAATAAATTACAAAAAATTTAAAATTTTAAAATAAATATGAAAATTAATTTAGCAGATATTTTATAATTCTAAAAATTTTCTAATAAATAAATTACAGCATAAAAAAAAAATTAAAAAATTGACTTTTAGAAAATTTTAAAAATTAAAAAATGTTCAAGTGATAGCTAACTTTAATATGATAAAATGAATTTAAAAATAAATTTAAAAATTAGTAAAAAAAAATGAAAGTCTTACACGTCATTATTATTGCGACGCTGAACTCTGTATCGGAATCCACCATGTATTTCCGCCATTTTTGCCTGAAAATTTTAAACATTCAATAAATAAAACTAAAAATATATAATTTGTAATAGTAACAATTAAGAATTTTGATGTTATACATACCGTAAGCAAGATTACTTTCGTTGTTCGTAGTAAATAATATTTTTTTTTTAGTTTCTAAGCTTCAGAAGCAGATACTAGGGTTAAATAGAAAATTATTAAATGTGCAATCCAGAAATCGCAGAATAAAACTGATGATCGACTAATGACGCGTAATATCCACTCGACTCCGAGAGTGTTTTGTCTTTTAAATCAAACTGCCCTCTATAATTATTTTTTCAGTCGGATGTGTGTATAATATTTCCGCAAAATACTTTACTGGTGTCGGCTCCATTAAAATATGGTATACCATGTGAGTTCAGTAGTTCCTTAATTTATATGCTATATATATCTTGGACTGTCCAAATAAATATAAATATAAAGTCATCTGCGGGTTAAACATTATTCATAAATAAAAGTACTTCTAACCATTAACAAAGTGTTATCAAAATAACTGACAAATTTAATCGTAATCACGAAAATAAAAATAAGAACTGCAATGTCAAACATTTGCTTTCACTACGGTCAAAAAACTCTGGCGCGTCGTCGAATCCCTATGATAAGTATCGATGGATATGAATACATGTGCTCCAAAGCATTTCCTGGTGGCATGTAAGTAAAAATGATTGAATTATCTTCAATATTTTAATTTACTGTTTTTTGAAAGTCAATAAT
Organism: Cotesia glomerata; assembly: GCF_020080835.1. NCBI lineage: Eukaryota > Metazoa > Arthropoda > Insecta > Hymenoptera > Braconidae > Cotesia > Cotesia glomerata. The sequence goes on from NW_025402220.1 coordinate 3,288, forward strand.
CATTATTTATAGGTATGTGATATGTAAATACAAAGAAAGAAAAAACTGTAAATTTCGAGGTAAACTAATTAACAATGAACTAATTATTTCTCGTAATCATGATCACGCTAGAGTTAGCAATGCAGAAAAAATTTACAACTTCGAAAGATCTTTATATGAAGAGGTAACAACTCATCATTTCAAATCTTTAAGAATTATCTACGATGAAATTAGTTCGCTGTAAGTATTAAAAAAACTGTTATATCTATTTATATTAAGGATCATATTGAGTTAATAATTTTTTTTAAACTGTGTTTTTTTCAGTCATCATGAAGCAGCTATTCATGTCACATGGGTTGATATTTATCCAAAAATGTTGAGGTGGCGCCGACAAATAAAACCCCCGATACCGGATTCAATTGATCAGTATATAAACCTAATTGAGATGCCCGAATGGAACATGTACACGAGTCACAATCAAACCAATATCACAGTCATAACTATTGAAGATAATGATCATTCTAAATCTATTATTTATGCTGATTTAGAATTTCTACGATCTTTAAATAATGTTTTCGAATTGTATATCGATGCGACTTTTAAAGTGGTTCCTAGAAAACCTGCATTTCGCCAGTTGCTGACAATTTTAGGATTGGTTCAGGATTCAGTAAGCTTATGCGAAACCCCTTTCATACAAACTTTTATTTTTAAACACTATAAAATTTGATTTTATAAATTCAATTATGGATATTACAATCTATCTTTTCATCATAGGTTCCCTGGTGGAAATACATTTCTGCTAGAAGTATATTTAATTCCTGAAGTGTTCAAAAAAATAATTGTTCAAGAATTAATAAGTCTGAAAAATTCGGAAACGCTCTGAAAAAGTATGAAAAATCTATTTCAGTCGTATTAAGCAATTTTAAGATTATATTTTTAATAGTTTTTAGACTCTTGCGGAAGACTTTTTCAGAACTTTTCAGAAATTTGGTATATATGAAGCGGAAGTCTAAATTATAATTTTTCAGAGTAAATCAGTAATTTTTAAAACATGTCAAATTCTACAAAAATAAGTTACCGTCCGTTTTCTTACCCTTAATCATTTTCATAGGGAATATAAAAATTAGAATGGAGAAGTATTATTTGAAAAAAAAAATATTACTATCCTACTTCTATAAATTTTTAAATTTTATTTCCAGATTTTTTGCTTATTAATAATAACTTAATACTGTTGAAATATACTAACAGAAAAACTCTGAGCAACAATTCATCAGAAATGGGACGCTGCAGAAAAAGAATTTCCGATAAATTTTTAATAAATATGTTATTTTCAAAAGTTATTTAAAAATCAAACTGAATTTCTGAAGAATTTTAATATTTCTTTCGCAGATCACTGCATTTCTTGATTATTATTTGTTATAAATAATTTATTGCAATACTTCCAAAAAGATAAATTCTAAGTATGAGAAAGTTGATCGAATTTATCGTCTATTTTGAATTTAACTTTAAATAACTTTCGAGACAGTATTTTTTCAAAAAATTTAAATGAGTTTCTAAACAGAGCATCCGATTTCTTATAAAATTATTTTAGTCTTTCTTTCATACAATATACGGAAGGCATAAAATACTAAAAATAAAAAAAAAACGTTTACTTTTATTTAGATAGAAACTATAACTATCCAATTTTTCATTTAATCGAAAAATGATGTTATCTGAAAATTGCAAAACATAATATAAATTTATATCTGAGTATAACGAAGATCAAACGAAAAATTATTTTTTTCTTACGAAATATTAACAACATAAAGTAATTTTTTAATACGTTTTGTAATTTAAAATTGAGTGTAAGAATTCCTATACTCAATTTTATATATTTTACATAATGTATTAATACATTTCTACAATTATGAATTAAAGATGTGATAAAAAAACATCTTTCTTAGTTATAACAATATTTTTTACGTGAAATATTTTCATGAATACGATATATCAAAAATACCCTACTCGGTACATAATATTAATTTAACAATACTGACTTATTTACAACTTTTGTGTACATATACATAAATATTTCTAATCACCAAAACATCCTTTTGGTATTTTTATAATATAATTATTCTTGTGCACTGTAGCTAACATACACGGCTGCTTTATCTTTTCAGGTTTACATACACATAACTTTTCAGTAACAGAACATTTTTCAATATTGTGAACAGTCAAATTTTTAGTTTGATAAAAATTTGTTATGGGGTTTTATTTCACTATAGAAAATATAAATTTTTTTCATCATCATCAGTTCCGAAACAGCATATATTTGTAATTTTACCAAAATTTCCATCTTTCAACTCAACGATAAAATCGTTTATTTTCTGACACACGCGGTAGTGTTCTGAAGTATATCGAACACCATTAGAAATAAATCTATTAAATGATCGACATTTTCCTGCAGAATTCATAATCTCTTGCTCTGATGTATTTAGACTATAATTTTTGCCTTTACCAATTAATGTACAACCATTTACTTGAAATGTTTTTTTCAATCGTCCAGTTATGTTTTTCTCGCAAAAAGTTGTAAATCCATCACTTTTCTTTATTGTATCACCAAATGATGGCAAAGATTTTTCAAAAATATATCTTCTTGCTACCTGAATTTCAACATGCGATGGACTTTTTTCCATTTTTAAGATAAAATGATTCTCATTTTCAAAACAGAATGCGTTGTGACACCATAGTGGTCCTAGATTTGATATACTTTTTTCAATGTGTAAAAGTAAATGAATGTTATACGTCATTGCACTTTTACCAAAATATTCTTGATATAAAACCACGTATTTAATTAAAAAAAACCCTGCAGCTTGCAGTTCTTGTTTTTTTATATTTTCTGATAGCATGATATTTAATGCTTCTACTAACATAGCTAGATGTTCCAAATATTTTTTCGGTAGTAAGCCCTCTAGACAAATGAGAGAATAAAAAAGCAACCACGATCGCCATTCAGAAGCTTTCCAGATTTCTCTCTCCGTAATTATTCTTGGAGACCGAGTTATGCAGGTTGGGTGTTTAAACTCCATAATTCTCTCATTAATAATTTCTAGCTGATTAGGACTACCCACGTAATACTCCTTACCAAAAGATGTTAACAGTATATTTGTGTGCTGTTTCACTGCACCCAATAAAAAAGCGTGCATGTAGTCTGGAGACATACCATTAACCAAGTCAAAATATTTCAAATTCATCAGTGGTGAGGGTCCCCAAACTCCCATAACATCTTTCCCATATTCACTTCGACCTGTGAGTTCCATCTTGTTCTTTATTGACGCATCAGTGCGTTGCGGAGGAATTGTTGTAGACATAGTGTACTTTCTATATCCATCAACAAATTCAGTGGGATGCTCGCAAAATGTACAGCCGTATAATCCATTAAACTTCTTCAATGTTCAGTAGCTTGCATCTCGCAACTGAGTCAACAACAGCGCAGACTGGAATGAATTTGCTTACAATTATTCTATTTCTTAATTTCCATTGAAAACCATCTTTTGACAATTTATTCGCTTGATCAACGAATGGTTTTAAAAATAATTGCATATTCGGTTCTTTCTCATTTATCCATAAACCACACATAACCATATGCTTCATCTGCAATTTAGCAGGTAATTCATTTATAATGACATATATAGGCCAGGTTGAAATTTTACTTGATTTTGACGCCTGGCATCCATCTGTATTGAAAGTATATGTTAAATTAAATTTATTAGATAATGGTTTTATTCGCAGCTGACAATTTCTTGTAAATTTCTCCATCAGTTATGTTTTTATTACATTACCGTCCAATTTTTCATCCTTCCTTCAAAACGGTCGTTTTGAGCATTTTTGTATTTCACTATCTTGTAAAATTGTTTTGAGTTGTGTTTCCATGTCCAACGTTAAAAAAAATGAAATATTTGATTTATTATTCTCAATCCCACAAGCCGCACACTTCAGGTCTCCAGAGTTTGAATTCTTTTCAGTACAAATATAAAACAAACAATTAGTACAAAACATATGATAGGAAATCATTTCATCTTTAAGTTGTAATGTTTTAAAAAGTTGATATTTTGTTTCTGGAACTACATTTTCACCGAACAAAGTGTTAATTAGAGACAATATTGATGTTATAGTTGTCCACGTTAATGATTGCTGAGCTCCCAACAGTAATGTCATTAGTAATGCTTCACCTCTCGTAATTGAAGTACATTTACATAGCGTTTGATTGTAACTTTCTTCAGTAGTATTCCGATGACTTTGTTTCTGTAAAAAATAAAAAAGGATTACAGTAATTATTAGTCGAATGAACATCAGTGTTACTACATTGAAATAGTATGAAGATAATTAAATTTATTAACTATTTCTTTATTGCACGACAAATATTTTGAAAACCAATGACACTGATGAAAACCATAGTGTTTTTACAATGATGAAAAGCAGCACGTTTGTGTGTATATAATATACGTTTTAAGTCTTGATTATTGTTTCTTTTTCATTTTTCGAAAATTTTGTGGATCCTAAAAGTGTAAAATCACAGTACATATCTGTTAACCTTATTAAGTGAGCTAAAAAATTTTGAACAGACAGAAAAAGTTGCAGACTATTTTTAAGCCGGAAACGTTTTTAGGTTCATAATTATATCGCGTTCTTTTTATTAAAAGGGCGTATAAAAATTTTTTTTTTCTTTAATCGACTCTGAAATATTTGTAAAGTATAAGCTTATGAAAACATGAGAAAAATGTTATTTTGTATCAGATCTTTTAGCTTAAAAGCAAAAACATTATTAAAGCCACAGTGGTGTATAGTTTTTTTAATAAAAATTAATTATTGATTTCAGAAAAATATAAATAACTAGAAAAGTTTAGTATATATTTCACAACTACAGCAGTAAAATGAGAAATGTCTCAGATCACATGAAATTGTTGACCGAGGCGAAGCCGAGTTATTATTTGCGGTGTGTATGCTATTTGTCTCTTTGACGAAGGCGGAAAAAGACGACTTCGTTCAGCACAGCTGGAGTAAAGTTGTCGTTTTACGCCCGGTGGGCTGAAAAACTACTAACTTTTCGACTTATTCGATTTAAAGTGTTTACGTTGCTGATACCGTAAGAGTTATACAAGCAAAAATTTTTTTCGGGACTGTTATAAATACGATTTGCAAGTTTGATAATGTTTAGAAATTTCAGCTTCAGAACAATATTTTTTATCGATTTGGATACAATAAAATCAAATTCTGCAACATTTTTACATCAATCATAATAATGTATACTTAAAAAAAAAAATTTATTTTCTTTATTTGTCTATATATCTTTCAGTTATATTTTTCGCTGGTACATGTCCTTATGGCATGTATGGAGAGATGTTTTTTTAAATAGAATAAGTTGAGAAGTCTGTATTTTCAGTATCCTTGTGATTTCTTTGCGATTTAGGCCAATAGTCCATTTTTATAAAAAAAAAAAAATATACACCCTTTTAGATTTAAGATCTTGTTTTTTTTTTTTTTTAAAGCATAAAGGACCCATAACAAATAAGTTTTTTTTTCTTGTCTTACATCCGATTTTAAATTAAAAATATACTGCCATAGTGATAAGAGAAAAAAAAATCTTTAAAACGGTTTCATAGACGACTTAACCATCAAGCTCTGCTTTATTTATACAAAGTAGCATCTTTTAATGTCATGTTTTCTTGGGAACATTTCAGTGAACGATTATGAATTTACTAATTAGATTATGTTATTAAATATATTATTTAACTTAATTTAAAAAAAAAATGGAAATCAACGAATAACTGAAATATCGAATTATCTATTCTTTACTGGACTTTACTCACAGTACAATTTCTTAAAGTTAATAGGGTTGTACAGGATTTGTTATATGTACTTCTTTATTTTTTTGTTTTCTCCGTGCCTGACTGATTTGAACATAAATAAACTAAAAACATTAGACTTTTTCGCCGCGATATTGAGCAATAGACTTGTGTTTCAAGTTTTAAAAATTTCCATAAAAAATGTGATACTTTTGATTCTCGATATTTTTTAATTCATTAACGAAAAAAAAATTGTTTCTTTTTTTCTATTTCCTTATACAAAAAATTAAATTATTAATTATTGTAGATCCATTTGTTTTTTAAGCTGAATTCATATTGAAATTTTTAAAAATCGCACTTAACATATAATGAGTGAAATCCACATTATAATCTTATAAATTAATTATTAAGGAGCTCTAATACTGTTTTTATTCTACGCTTTTCAATAAGTTTTGTTGTGTCTTTACTTTTTACTGTCCCTTTTTTTATTGCTACCGACAGCATCAAAATTACTTTTCGAGTGGTTCTTTTAAGTTTTCGAAGGTTATATTTATAAACTTAAAATAATATTATTCAGAAATACCTCATCATGCAGGTCATTTGAAGCAGGCTCATGAAAAGGTTCATCCAAGATGTCTTCAGCCTACACAAGCAAAAAATCCCAGTACAGTTAGAATATAAAAAAAAATTGTTGACATTTACTTTGTTTTTAATTTCATGTGAATATGTTTACGTCAAACCAAGCTTCATTATCCTCAATTTCTTTATTATACTCATTGTGAAACCATAAGTATGTTATGTTTTTATGGTCATCTAATTCATCGTGGAGCCACAAGTTCGAATAATTTTTCTTGTCCACGCTATTTTCGATATGATTGCTCGAATATACATCACTAATTTCAACAACTTGCAATTCTTGGCTATTATCAATATTGTCCGAATTATACTTCGATCTGTGACAGTAAGGATTTCCTACGGCTGTGACTGAAGAGTAGTCCACTTCTGGGCTCTCTTTCTGCAATATGAAAAAAAATTAAATACTTCAATAAATTATAAAAATAAAATTTTTTTACAAAAATTGAAAATGAATAATGCTTAAGCGCTTTAATAAAACGTACAGTGCATAAAAGAATTTTTTGTTTCATTTTTTCAACTTCTACTTAATACTGTGATCTACTTTCTGATTAATTAAAAATCATTTCTTATCATTTTTGTCTTTATTTTAAAATCAATTTGATTTATTAGTTCAATATATATTTATGTATTTGAACAGTGCCTTATTTCAATTTATTGTATTATAATTTACGGAGTTAATCATAAAAATAATTCGAAGGAAGTATGAACTGTAGTATCCGCGATCAGGAAGAAACGTAACTATAAGACAATATAGTGTAAGTATAATCTTTGAATTGTACTTAAAATTTATAAGATCACACAAGCAAAATAAAACTTCTTGACCTCACTATCGAAATGAATGAAATATAACTGATCAGAACTATTTCGAAACGTAATTTGCAATTTCATTATCAAAAAGTTTCTAATGAAATAATTTTTAATTTTTTTCTAAATTTTTCATAGAATGCCTTTTATCAAAGCTGTAACATCCTTACATATTAAAAAGAATTATTTTTTTCAAATAAGATGAATTTTTTTTTAATTTTAACACCGCCTTTAGACAATACATTTTTAATTCAAATTTTTTAATTATATATTTCTTACTGTTAGTAAAACATTAAAAATTGTAGAACTGTTTTAGAATTTATTTTGAAAAAATTAATTTTTAAAGTTCCGAGGCCAATTTTTATCGATATGCCACTGTCCGCGCAATTTTTTTATTGATCAATAACTTATAAATTTTCTGCTATGCAAAATTTTTTTATTTACATTTCGAAGAAATGTTACAAGCGAATTCTTAAAAGATTCATTGATGATATATTATTGTTTTTTTTTTTTTTTTTTAAATAAAGTTAATACTTACAGTTATATTATGTTGTTTCTTTTTTTATAGTATGTTGAACGAGGTATTACACAGTTACCATAGCGGTCTAAATATTTTTGGTATGGCCCTCGGCGCATCTTGCTGAATAAATAATTCTTAATTGAAAAAGTGAAAAGTTAAACGTATATTATTTAATACTTCTACACTTATAATTTATATGTTTAAATAGATAAAATTGTTTCTGCTTCCAATTATCACGAAGTGTTATAAAATATAACAATTTTGACACTATGAAATAATGTTCAGAATAATAATTAAAACAAAACAAATTACATACGTATCTGACTACGTGTACTCGAGGCACAAAGTTAGACAATCTGATACAGCCTGTATACTACAGTAACAGCACAGCTGATGAATGTTTCTGTCGAACTCGAGATTCGTTTCTCCCCACCACCAGTTTTAAAAGTAAACTCTGAGGCCCACTTTACAATTTTTCTTTCTATTCCAGCTGAGCAGCATAATATATATATATATATATATATATATATATATATATATATATATATATATATATATATATATATATATATATATATATATATATATATATATATATATATATATATATATCGAACTACTGTTCTTAGGGTTACAATTTTTTACCGCAACGGATAATTACATTTAATGTGTTGTTCGATTTGTCATTTATTTGTAAACGTAAAGAAAAAAATTGAAGCAATATTTGCAAATTTTACATGTATTAATAAAATTAATAAAAAATTAAGGTTCGGTTTTCAGGCAAAATTTCGAAAACTATTGCAAATATCTAAAACCTGAATAGGCTCTGTAAATAGCCAAAAAATTCTTGATTAAATTTTATTTTCCTGGGATATAGCATTCATCGTATAATTTTCATTAGAAGTTGAAAATATAATAAATTAGTCGTTTAACTTGCGCGCACCGCCCGGTGCTAAGCTTAAACAAGAAAACAATTTTTTTTTAATAATAAAATTTCAAAAAATTGAAAAACGATATAAATCTGATGTTCTCTCACAAACATTCCAATTCTTATAAAAATTATTTGAACAGTAAAAATAAATATTCAAACAATTTTTTTTTTGCTAACAAAAAACAATCAAAACAAATTCAGATATTAACACCAATATCACTCATAATTTATTTTCGAGTATCTTCCGTTGTTCATTAAGAAATTTTAAATCAATTTCTCAAAAAGTTTTTTACCGGAAAATATTACAATTATAATCTTTAAGTTAAAAAATGTATTACGGCTGTGTATTTTCTCAAGCTTAAAATTTTCATATAGAAGCTCCTAAAAATTGAAAATAGCTCGTTATTTTTTATAAAACATAATTTTTTATTTTTTATTATTGCTCATTAAACTTTCCGACAACTAGCTAATTTTATTCGACTGCTATTTTTTCTCTTCCCTTCCCGATTTCTATTTAAATGTTAAAAGAAAAATAGGGTTTTTATAGAAGTACTGTATTTATCGCTTTCCATTTAAATCTTTTAAAAAGTACATGAGAAAAAAAAACTTTTGTTCGACGCAAAAACTGGTTTCTCTACTACATATTTATTCATTAATTTTTAAATTTAAGAAACAATAAAAAAGTGATGAGAACCATTAGGAACCAGTGTTTTCAGAATTTGATAAAAAAAAAAAAAACATTGTGGATTTTATAATTCTGTAATTCAAGAAAAACAATTATATTTTCATTTTCAGGGTTTATTGTTCTGTAATCAAGAAATATATCAATTAGGAAAAAAATTAGCAATTACAAAATTTTTTTTTTATATTAAATGAAGTAAATAATAAAAATCCCGTCTTTTTGGTTGAGAAATCGTAACGTTGGAAGTTTCATAATGATTTATTTGATGATTACAGTTAAGAAAATACTTGACTGATCCTTATTCAATTTGATAAAGCTATAATTTTTGAATAAAAAAAGGGTTAAAATTTCAGTCGAATTATTAAGAAAGTGATAAATGAAAACATAAATAATATTATAATGAAAGTGATTGAACTCGAATATTTGTAGTTATTATTTACTGTTTCTTTAACAAAAATAAGAATTTTTCATAAAATTCAAATGTACGGAAAAATTATTTCCGACTCATCAATTTAACTTATGCCAAAAACATTAAGCTTGATTAAACAAAAAAAGAATATAGATTTAATTCCTGACTTACACTTTTTTCTTAAATTACGTTTTTCGGATAAGTTTCCTATACAATAATTATAGCTTTTTTATTCTGATTGTTCTACCTCGAAGCATGAAAGGCTGTTACTTACTATTTAATTTTCTAATTAAGATATTCGGCAAGGAGATTTAAAATCTTTTCTTTTTATCTTATTCTTTTTTTTCTAAGTATGTAAAAAAATAAATAAATTTTTTGATACTTAGACTTCTTTTTAAACTGAAAGGAATAATATTTAGTCATTAGCGATATGAACATTATAGATCTTCGAACAATAATAAAAGCTCAAACCAATAAAAGAAATTTCATATTCTATACTTCCACAGAGATTAACAAAAGTTAAAATTTTCAGTTGTTGAAATTCCAAATATTATATACATATCACTTAAGCTCCAACAAACACACAGATTGTAATCTGTCGACTGAACTGTAATCCTGTTCCTTAGCCCCTCGATGAAAAATATTCATTCCTACATTTAAGTTTCTTTTGTTTTATATATACTGCACACGTTGAAAATATAGCAAGCAAGCTCTCCTACACTGTGTTTTTCTTTAAAAATTAAAAATTTAGTATTTAATAAGCAATTGAATAACTGGGAAACTATTCTCAATCAGTTAAAAAATTGTTAATGATAATTATATATTTATTCAAAGAAAAAATTGAAAAGTCTTGTATTTAGAGAAATGTTTTC
>NW_025402221.1:0-2561 GCF_020080835.1 Cotesia glomerata
ATATATATATATAGTATATATATATATATATATATATATGTGTGTGTGTGTGTGTGTGTGTATGCATTTAGTGTAATATAATAACCCAAGGTGACGTGTCTTTTATATTATTCAGTGTTCACTAACATCCAGCTGCTGGCAGTCAAATCCCAACCTCGAAAACACGTGGACGTATGTGCAGTGATCGAAGGATATTTTGCGAGTAATAATTTTGATTCTTATAAATAAAATGGATAAAAAATCCACAACGAAAAAATATAAGCGTGCAGATCGACCAACAAAACGGAAGTTTCACGGCAATCGGCACACTGTAGAAACAGACACCAGTTTTACTAGCTCATCAGCAGCAAAGTTGAGAAAATCAAACGATGCAGAGGTTACAACAGAAAATAATTATGGCTACTGTGTTTTAGAGTTATTTACTGTGTTTTAGAAGTTTTACTACTCTGGTTTTGTGTGCAAATTACGCAAACAAAAAAGAAAGTAAATATTCACGAACGACTTACCGTTGAGTAGGTTTTAAAATTACATTACAATGCCAGTTGCGAAAATGACCAATATATACCATCATGCCCATTTATTGAAAAATGTTTTGAAGTGAACCGAATAATAATATTTGCTATGCGGGTTTTGGGAGTTGGCAGGGAAAGAATCAACATCTTCTGTAGTCTGATGGATATTTGTCAAGGGATATCAATCAGGGGCTTACTACATGTGAGTAAAAATAATAATTTAGCTACATCTGCAGTTTATAATCTTGTCATTTCCAAAGCTGTCAACGAAGAAAAAGATTTAATTTCAGCTTAGATCCAAATGCAAATCCAACGGAGTTTACAGTTTCTGGTGATGGGACTTGGAAAAAAAGAGGTTTTAATTCTCTATTTGGAGTAACTACACTAGTAGCAAAAAATTGCAAGAAAGTTGTTGATACTGTTGTCAAATCCAGTTTCTGTCAAAGGTTGTAATATTTGGAAAAATAAAAAATTCAGATATTTCAACGTATCATGATTGGTATGAGGATCATCAAGAAGTTTGTACCATAAATCATAAAAGGAAGTGCCGGCAAAAATGGAAGTAGATGCTGTTGTGGAGATGTTCTGTAGATCAGTTGAAAAACACGGAGTGAAATACGTAAAATATATTGACGATGGTGATACTAAGGCATTCAAAGGCATACTCGATATGGATCCTTATGATGGTGACCCATTGGTAGAAAAAAGAATGCGTAGGTCACGTACAAGAAAGAAGAATGGGTGCAAGGCTACGGAAAGCGAAAGAAAGGTAATAAGGGGGTTGGTGGAAAAGGAGAAGGCAAATTAACTGATAAAATTATAAATAAATTGTCGTTGTATTATGGTTTAGCAATTCGAGGAGTTTCAGCAAGTATAGGAGTTTCAGCATGATGTGTTCCTCTGTGTGATAAAGTTTTAGAAATTATAAAAACCAATTTATGACGGTTTATCATCAGAGGAATTATTAACTCGATGTTTGGGATTCTGAAACTCAAAGCAATAATGAGTCTCTAAACTCGTTGATTTGGACTTTCGCGCATAAACATATTCAGTTCTGGACCTAAGATAATTGAAATAGCAATATTTCTCGCTGTTTGCATTTTTAATGAAGGTTTTAATGAAGGCTCCGAAATACGTACAGCCAACACTTCAAAAGGAGGCCAGAACTGCTCGATTGGAAGAGAGAAACGCAGAAAATAGTTTTTTGAAGTAGAAGGAGGTCTGACATGAAGCTTAGGAATAGCCAAATTGAATAAAAGTAAGTTTAATATATCATTTCATGAGGCTTTTGACACCGAAAAAACTTTACGCGAAACTTTAAATGCGTTTTCTCAGGAACACCAGACTTTTCAATATATTTGTCACGATTTCTCGAGTTCTACGGGACAAATTCACTTGAAAGTACAAAGAATCTTCTTTATAGACCTCTCCAGAATTGGAGCCCAGCCTCATCCCCAAATTTCAAGGCTGACAATTTTTAAAAATTCGAGAAACTCAAAAAATGGTAAAAAATTGTCTTTTTTTCAAACAGTCGCTATTTTGTCAAAAATTTTTTTACTCATCGCTAGTTCTGATTCTTGCGACATCATTGCGAATTAATAATCTTTTTATTTTTCCATTTCAGATGACTAGGAGGGTTGAAATCATGTCAAAACTCATCACCAATGTTTTGACGCCCCCACTTCATCGGCTGCCAGTTTTTAAATTTTTGACTTTTTTTTATTTTTTCTGTACTCTTGAAACATTAATAAATAACTGATAAAAAAATGGATACTAAAATATTGATTGCTTTTTACGACACTTTAAAGAGTACCTAAAATTCATGTCTCTACGCTAGAATACCCCTTAACCAATAATCAATTAAATTCATCTTTCAATCTAAGTGTCCAGCGACAAAACTAACTAAATGACCTTGACAAATGAATTACTTGAATAAAACTAAATAATGTAAAATGGCTACTCGAGACAGTACAGTTAATCTTTTCAAAATTTTATTTTAATTATTTCGGCCTGTTCAGTAAACAGGCCCAGCCGTAATGGAGTCGCCTC
>NW_025402222.1:0-2561 GCF_020080835.1 Cotesia glomerata
TTACTACCTACACGGAAAGAAAATATATTGCGGATATCACTTCACATGTCACTATGGGTGTGAACACTATACTGTATGATTTAGAAGATTTTTGATTCGATATAAAAATCGTCAGCATAGATGATTTGGCTATGGTGGGAATAGTAACATCAACAATAGTTATAGCTGATGTAGCTGCCACGTCACTATGGGCGTCAGACCCATAGTGACTGGCGACATTTACGATGCTCCTGGCAGAACAGTCTATCCGTTATTAAGCTATATCTCTTATGCTGGATATTAGAGTAGTAACAAAATTAGTTTAATTAATTGAATGGGTTATGCACCTCGATAGAAGCGATTTTATTAACTCGTTAATAATTTAATTTATTTGAAGACAACAATTATTTAATTTTATTAAATTTTAATAAATATTTTTAACATTAAATGTAAATATCTATTTTGGGTGGAAAGTACATTTGTTAATAGTTAATAAGTATTTATTAATAGTTAAGAAATATTTATATTAACAATTAGTAAATATTTTGTAGAGTGAATTTGTTTCGCTTGGGCAATTTGCAATGTCATATGATATAAAGAAAAGATGGCTTACAAATAAAAATCATCTTTTATAAATTATTTGCATTTAATTATATTACATTATAATAACATTTATTATAAAATACCTAATTCTATCACAGCTCATAATTATCTTTTTATATTTTTAAATATTAAAAACGTTAATTTATTTAGTGAATTTAATTATTATCATGTATTCCAGCTATAGGGTTATAAAAAGTGTCAAAAGGAAATTGCTATTTTTACTTTTTTATTTTAAATAAATATTCGTTAACAGTTAACAAATGTTCATTAACCACCCGAGAAAAAAATATTTATATATAATTATATATATTTATATATAAATTGGTTATATATGATTATATATGAAAATGGCCAAATATAATCATATCTAATTATATATAACTATATATAATTATATATAACAATATTTAATTATATATTTATTACATCTAATTAATTATTAAGTTAATTTTATGGATAGAATATTTAATATGGTCCTACGCAATTCTGTGTAACCAATTAAAATGCAAAAAAAAAATATCTAGATATAATTTTATAGCTATAATACCAGCGGTCACCCATCCAACTATTAACCCTGCCCAATGCTGCTTAACTTTGGTGATCTCTGTGCGTCTTGAAGTGTCTGCTGTGCTGCTGTCTTAGATAATAATGATTCTATGATCTACATAATGTATCATATGAGTTTATCATAAATGGAATATAAAAATTGATTTTAATATTTATTTGGATAGTCATTATTCATAATTTATTTATTTTACCGAATTTCATTATAATATAACACTTATTTAAATAATAAAAATAAATAATGATTATTTTACTATTAGGTAATAGCAGAGCAGACCAAAACATCTCATAGGAAATGTGATAAATTTTGTATTTCAGAATTATTTAAACGTAATTATAAACATCATTTTACACTTTTGTGATTACTAAAAAAAAATTTTCAAAGAAAAAATTTTTATGTCTGTTAATTATATATAAGCATATATAATTCTATATACTTATATATAATTATATATGGACTATATACAATCTTGCATGTCTGTATATTGCTCCATATATAGTCATATATAATTATATATGATTATATATAACCTCATATACAATTCCATATATAATCATGTATGATTATATATAATTCTATATACTTATATATAATTGTATATGGAACTATATATAATCGTGCATGGTTGTATATTGCTCCATGTATAGTCATATATAATTATATATGGTTATATATAACCTCATATACAATTCCATATATAATCATGTATGATTATATATAATTATGTATGATCATATATAATTGTATATAATTATATATGTGATTCCATATATAATCATACATGATTATATATGGAATTGTATAGAAACATTTTTTCTCGGGCATTAATAAATATTTTTAACAGTTAATAAATTGTACTAAACAAATTACTTATTAACTGTTAATAAATATTTGTTACCTGTTAACAAATATTTATTAACATTTAATAAATAATTTATAAACCGTTAATAAATATTCATTAAATCCTATGATGTTAAAAAATGCATTTATTAACAGTTAATAAAAGCTTATTAAATATAAACAAATCCTTTCTATCAGTGTGTGTTCGATGAAAAATATTTAAAATTTTGTATTAAACTAGTTTAATGTTACAATTAATTTCAAAGTAGTTTTACCAATTTATGAATTTTTATGTCGGTACAGTAGTTGTACCCATGAAATATTGGCCGTAATTCGATAGAATTATTGATTGTCGCGCTAGCACAATATCGCGGGAAAAACTAGTAGCATTGCGACATCTGCGATGCACTATGGGGCTGGCGGCAATGCTGTCACGTCAGCCTCCCATGCGCCCGTGTAATAGACGCAAAAGATTTTGGTACCATACAGTATAGTAGATAAATCCTATATGCATAGGGCTTATAGCAATGCAATACAACGACATAGGGATATCCGCAATGTATTTCTTTCCGTG
>NW_025402223.1:0-2559 GCF_020080835.1 Cotesia glomerata
GATATAGATAAATTCATTTATTTTGGGAGTGAATGCGGAGTGAATTTTATTATTAATAAAAATTAACTCCTTCTCGGAGTAAATATCACTCCCGCTGGGAGTGAATCAATTAAAAATCATTCACTCTTCATTCACTCCTCGTTCACTCCGCAAATTTTTTAGTGTAGGTATGGGATTAGCGGGAAGCTGCAGGGATGGCCTTCAGGGTCTACCGTTTTTCTAATTTTTGGGATTACTTTTAACCTCAAGTATCGATTGATTCTAAAATCTTATCAACTCTTACACGAAGAGAATTTTTTGTAGCGTCAACGATCTTTGTATTGTAGTGTTTACAATTCATATGATGGCAATTCTCACCATAATACGATCATAAAAATTACAATCTTGATAGTTACATTTACCATCGATTGGAATTAGATATAGCATTCATATATTGAGAAGTATTTTACGATTATTATTATTATAATTATAATCCATCAAAAGCTTGGGATTAATAAAAAATTAAATCTTCAAGGTAGACCGGCAACGCCTACGGATCTTTAGGAACGAGCAAAGTACATAAAAAAATTTTTTTAAGAGTAAACGCGTCAATTAATAATTAAAAAATATTACTAAATGATAAATCGATGTAGGTATATCGAGTTTGTGGAATGACTGTATTATGCTACCCATTAATATTCGAAGTATCACAATTTTATTTGTACCGTGACATGGCTTTATTAATAGACGATATTAAAACAGAACTTCGATTCGTTGGAAAATATTGGAGACTTTCAGGACGTCCAACCGTTTGTTTGTTGATTCGTGAAGAACATATGAGGGACCCCCATTTCAAAGAGATGCTTGATCTTTTTGCAATGCTTAAAAAAGGATTTTGTGATAGTACTAAAGTACGAATTGGTCGATTACAAAATCTTATCTCGTCATCATGCATAGGTATTTTTTTTATTTTCATTTAATAAAATATTTGATTAGTTAAAATTTATATTAATTACACCGGCACACAAAAAAAAAAAAGTTGTCAGTACTTTTGACAGGACCCATATATCTTTATGTATTTTGACCCGCTGAATCCGAATTTGAGGTCAGTTTGACCCGTACACCGTCAAATTTTCGAGAAAACTTTGAAAAACCGAAAAAAATGACGAAAATCGGCAATTTAGGCGATTTAAAAAATTTTTTTGACCTAAACTAAGCATGATTTTAATGTATTTTGACCCGCTTAATACTTATCTGAAGTTTATTTAGACCATAAACCATTAAAAGTTTAAGTAAATTCCAAAAAACCCTGAAAAATTGCAAAAAAAAAGCAAAAAATAACAAAATTAGCAAAAAATTCCAGATATTATGTTAAAAAAAATTTTATAAAATTAGATCAATCATGATTCTCATGTATTTCGATCCGCCAAATAAAAATCTCGAATTTATATGGCTCAGACATCTCTCAAAATCTAAATAAATGGCAAGAAACCACTGAAAATCAAAATCAAATCAAACATGTTATCCGATCTATTGGAATATAAATTTTAAATTTTTTTGACCCTAAGTCCTCAAAAAATTTTAATTCTTTAAAAAATCTTTTTCAAACCGTTTATTTTTTAATTTTAATTCATTCTCCGCTTATATCTAACCCTTTTATCTTCAAATGACCTACATAAAGGGTTTCTCTTTCGCTTTTTTATTTTCTCAGGTAGATCTCTCTTCAGTGACCAACAATGATCAGCCATCATAATGATATCCCACTTTCCTTGATAACGATTTTCCATTACACTAATGTCTTGATGGAACCTTTCGCCTTGCTCTTCACTGTAATCGTCAAGATTTTCAGGAAAGTGTGAAAGGTAAGAATCTAAATAGTGCAATTTTTGAATTCATCAAACAACCCAAAGTATCGTAGTTGTACAACAACTCTTCAACTTCAAAATCACGTAATTCTCACTCTCTGTATTCCCTAAAAGTTTTGTGATACTGCTTTGAAACTTGCCCATTCTGCTCTCTCGTCTCGTTCATTTCACATTCGAAATTATCGTCTTAAACACAAAGTCCGAATTTAGGTTCCATCGAAAATTCTTTCTTTCAATTTTGCATCACTTATAGCTGGAAAGTTTTCCCCCAAATATTTGAAACAGTTGCCATCTTTGTCTAAAGCTTTGACAAACTGCTTCTTAAGACCAAGCTTCATGTGAAATGGCGGTAGTAAGTACTTGGAAGGATCAATTAGCGGTTCTCGGGTAACATTGTGAGAACCAGGATTCAAATTCGTTCTCGTTGGCCCATTCTTTTTTTAACATAGTGATTTTTCGGTCGCGACTATCCCACAAACATAAAAGCAGGGATATTTCGTGCACCCTGATTGTTGGCTTCTTTATTGGTGTTGCAAGAGGATTGCAGCAAGACACAGGTGTAATAAAACGATATAAAAAATTAGGTAAACGGTTGACCCTGAAGGCCATCCCTGCAACTTCCCATAATTCCATACTTAGGCGCTTAAAATTGCACCAATGACGTTTTTGAGCTCTTAGAGGTCAAAAATACAATTTATGGGTTATTTTGAGCTCT
>NW_025402224.1:0-2559 GCF_020080835.1 Cotesia glomerata
AAACATTACTGAAGTAACAATAATATTGTAACGATATTGAACTGCAGACAGTATATAAAGTTTACCAAGCATAAATTTGTAAAAAATTGAATGTACTTTATATTTATTATTAATTTTTTATATATATTATTGATATACTACATGATATGTGATGAAAAATCATAAAATAGAATTTTGTTGAGCCTGTAACTTTTAACCATCAATAATACGTGAAAAAATCTCACCTTACACAATTTTGTTGCAATTTGATATACCAAAAATTTATACTAAATTTTTGTCTCTATACTATCGAGAAAGTTCAATTTGAAAAAAAAGTGAAAAATAATAAAAACAAAACTTTGTAGGTCTGTAGCTTTTTGTTATTGATTATACAAAACAGCAAAAACTTTGTTATAGAAAGCATCAAACGAACTACAAAATTGCTATTTAATTTTTTCTATCTCCAATAGTTTGGCTGTTAAATGCAAAAACGTAAAATTTTCAAAAAATTCAAATTTCAAAGATCCGTAAAAACTTAAATAATGACGATTGATTTATGACTCAATGAAATTTTTCTCAGAAATTCTTAATGCTTAAAAGGTCCAAATCATTCATTTTATCAAAAAAAATTTTCTTCACAGCTTTGGCAGGTGTAAAAATACTGTTTAAGAATCGTACTTTCCATGTTATTTATATGGGGAAAACTTTAAAGTTCGATGAAGGAGCTCTTAAAATCGAAATTCAAGTAGATGGCCTTTTGACAGAATTTTTGTTTAGACATATCCTATCATATTTTGGGCTAAGAGTAAAGCAGCAATATCGTCTTTTTTGGCACACCCTAATATAGTATATAAGAGAGCATATATATATATATATATATGGCAGTGCTAAGGTTAAGAAAAGCATATAGTTATATAGTTATATATATATATGGTTGGTTATATATATACAATACAAGCGAAATACCACTGACTCATCACCAGATCTCTCTGAAACTATTGGACCGATTCATTTTAAAATTTGGCATAGGTACTCCTTTTTTCATCGTAGACGAGAGATAAGAAGTGGATTTTGCGCAATTCCTAGCCAAAAATTGAATTTTTTCGATAACCGTCACGCATGCTATCCTGCTGTCCCCTCCTCCTCCCTGTGCCTTCTTGCCTCCCTTCCCAATCTCTCTTTTTGGGGAGAAATTTTTGGGGAAAATGGCTCATGGTTTAATTCTTCAATCTAAGAAACCATCAGTGGCACCTATCAATTACAGAACCTCAACCCCCACCCCTACCCCTCCCCACAACCGTTTTAATGGTTACCGTTGCCATGTGGTTATCAAGTTGCCATGGTAACTGTTGCTATGGTTACCGTTGCCATGGTTACCGTTGCTATGGTTACCGTTGCCATGGTTACCGTTCCCATGGTTACAGTTCAAGCCATTACTTCCTCATGGTTACCATTGCCGCATGGTTATTATTTCCATGGTTACCATTGCCATGGTTACCATTTCCATGGTTACTGCTGCCATGGGTTACCGTTACTATGGTTAGCCAATGTTACTATGGTTACCGTTACCATGGTTGGCCGTTACCATGAGTTACCGTCGCTATGAATAACTGTCAAAATAAAATAAACTGTTATTATAAATCTTCAGTTGTCAAATAAATTCAGAGGAAATCATTAGAATAAAAAGTAGAAAAGTTAGGGAAGGGATCAAAGTTACGAACGAGATTGTACCATAATCTACTCAAAAATGATTGTGTGCGGCAACAATAAAAAATCTTACATTTTCGAATTATAGTTTTAAACTGGACCTAAAAATTAGATTTTAATTTCTGTCAAATTTTTCTGTTGTTTAAATAAATAAAATCATTATGAAACGCAAATACATAACCATTAAAATTTTTTAACATTAATGAATTAAGTAAATCTATATATGTTCAGGTGAACATGGGCCCAATTTAGTGAGCACTACGTCACTGTGGGCTCCCCAAATTTATTACACATACGCACCTGACAAGCGCTCGTTCCCCGCTGGGCTTCACACGCTTGCGCCAAATCGACCGCTCGATCACGCCACTACATGTGTATTGAATTTTACTTATTGGCTATCGTGATGTCGACATCAATAGAACGAATTATTGATTGGCTATCGCTCTCGCTGCTGGATACATGCGCATTAGCCTTCTTTCTCCAAGTCAACGAGGAAGAAGAATTAGAATTATCATTATTATCTTTCAGCTTCCACGCTTTCGTTGCAAACAAGTCGCCATTAATTCCGCTTTACTTTCGCTTATTGTTAATTAACCGCATTTCGCTATTTTTAGTAATTTAAATTGCTTAAATTAACCGCTAATAATTCGCTTTAATTTGTTATAGGTAAATTGTGTTATCAGTGCATTTATTTCACCGCTTTTTCAGTGCCGGCAAAGTGCTCCAACCACGTGTCAACCGGCTTCTGCTTTTGCAACCCACGCTGTAATTTTACAAATCCGCTTTTATCTTAACAACCTCGCTATTAAAATATTAAATATTGAGTGTAAATTAATGTAAAATAAATTACTAGTGTTATTTTTGATAATAAAT
>NW_025402225.1:0-2559 GCF_020080835.1 Cotesia glomerata
ACCAAACACAACTGCTGGTATCGATATACTTGCTGAGTTTACTAATTGAAACAAACAGATATCCACAGCACAAAACGTTGGAGCTCTTCCGATGCCAGTGGTACTGTAGTCAACTATTGGACCCGGTGGAGTCATAAAGCCGGGTTTAATGTAATACTCCCCACACTGAAAAAATATATATGCGCATATATGCTGACAAAAATACATATACGTCGCACATATAAAATATATACGCCACATACTTTTTTTTACCCCCGTATATGCGGCGTATATTTTTTTTCAGTACGGGTCATACCTGTCATTCACTACATTTATGAAATTGATAAGCGTCAACATATCAGTAACACCTTGTTTTGGCCAGCTTAGGTATTTGAAACAATGAACAATTCTTGATCGTATGGTATTAATATTAAATACATTCATAACCATTTCAACGTATTCATTTTGCAAAGCGATACTTTTTACGGAGACTGTAAATCCTTCCAATTTGAAACAGTCACTTACAGTGGGCACTGCAGGTGAGTCGGCACCATTCAACATCACAATAACCCTAGTACCAGCCTGCCAAACCATGCTCCAGTAGTCCTCGAGTGTGTTGTTCATCGGTTCTTGGGTCACTATGAATTTCCGGACTTGATCAAAACCATCAACATAGTTCGCATGGATGTAGTTAGATCCCTGTTTTTTTAAACGAACCCTAGTATTATTCCAACATTCGATGTTTTGATACCGATTCTTCTCAATATTTTCCCACTTCTTACATCCTTCAAAAAGATCCACTATCTGCATGTTGAGAATGGCATAGTGCTCTCGAAAAGTCCTTTCGACGTATCTTGGTCCTGATTCGGCTACTTGCTCCAAATAACGGCAGCTGTTGTGCATCACAAAGAGGTCCGTGGCCATTGTAAAGAAAAACTTTCAGCTTTTTTATGATAAAGCAAGAGAATTAACGTTGCAATAATCCCAATTGATTTAGTACTAGGCTCCGGTGATGATCAACGCCTTTATATAACCTCTCTTATCATCATCATTTTTATTGACTGTATGTGATATGTGTAGGCAAATTAAAGGTTTGTTGGTGGAAAATTAGCTTATGCAAGAAAAACCCACGTGGTATCATTAGTTTACTGAAAAAATAAAATATTAACAATCTGGTGGTGTAAAAGTTAAATTTTTTATCACAGCAAAGATTGTCACACTGTACTAAGGATAGTAACTAAAGTAAATTCATTATTTTTCAGCCAATAATGTATGTGAGCTTTTTATTTAGCATAATATTCCAAGTTATGTTATGTCTCAAAAAAGTAATGTAAGTATTATTAAAATCAGTCTGTTTAGGGCATTAAAAATCTACTTAGTTTTCTTAATTGCTTAAATTAACCTCACACGAGTGCGCACACTTACCCTTAGTACGGGGAAAGTGTAAGCATTTAGAATCATTCGGATTAATCCGTTTTTTTTTTTTTTTCCGAAGTGTTAAAGTTTTAGACTTGATTTATTAATTTAATTATTACCTAGATAAATACTCTATCAGAGACATATTTTTATTTTCTTTTGATGCTTATCGTTTAATTTAGACACTAGTTTTAATGGTTAAGTGCTTACACTTGCCCCACATCACTCTATCATTGTATCCATCAACCATAAAACTGTGTTGTGCTATTTTATTATAAAATTCCAGAGCTTTTCGAAAGTATTATTTTGTTACTTATTAAAACTGCATTATAATTTTGCCAAAAAATATTTTAGCGCACCATCAATAATTACAATGTTTTGCGTTACGATAGTGATTTGCAAAATTACTATAACAATTAACAATAAAATTTCACTGTCTTTCACAGAAATGTAGATCAGTTAGATTATTACCTAAATAAATGCTATCAGAAAAATATCTTTATTTTCCTTTCATGCTTATTTAATTTTTACTAGTTTTAATGCTTAAGTGCGCAAACTTGCCCTACATGACTCTATTTACCTAATTTCATCACATTATCCCGCATAAACCTGTTAATAGACAACCGAAAATTATACCCTTGTATACGTTGTTCGTTTCACGATGAAGTCATTTGGGTTTTCCCAATTTTAAATCATGTCACAGTTTGTTTTTATATCTTCTAGCAAATAACAATAATAAGACACAGTGATATCCAATTATTTCGGCTATTTTCTCTGAGTTAGTTTCACAATGTTATTATTATCGACGCAAAAATCACTCGGAGTGAAAAATCACTCGGAACTTGCGTTCTTTAAAGTCTTGTATTTGACTTGGCAACATCGTTTGCGCAGTTACTTAAAGCATAAGTAACCGTGGTTTTTTAAATGCTAAAAGATCTTAGTCATTTTAGTTAGACAGTAAACATAAATAAATTTGAAGGTTAAGGAACTCTTTTTGTGTTGTCGAGTGTATACCGGTAATTCAGAGCGCTATGTTTTTTATTACTCAATTAAATGTTAATAATTATTTAATGAGTAAATTTATCGGAAATTGCCTCTAAAATGTTATTAATTAATTTAAAAATTAATTCTAAGATAACAAAAGTATTCATACGTATTATTTTT
>NW_025402226.1:0-2557 GCF_020080835.1 Cotesia glomerata
GGCCGAGAATTTAGTTTTTAAAGAGAGAGACAGAAGATAGGCGTAGCCAAGCGTTCTGATTGGTCGTAACAAAGAAAATTGTTTTTGCTTATCGATATTAAGTGAAGACAGCAGCTTGAATAAAAATAAAAAATTTAGATTGCTAATCCAACATAAAAATATAAAAAATATGTCAAAATAGGAGTGGGTTGGTTTGCAGATGTGAAGGTGCTTGTAAACAAATACAAATCTGTGCTGCTCCAGATAAATAAAGAAGAGAATTTGAAACACCGTGTTTGCAACTAAAATGTTTCAATGAAATGAAGATAAAAGTGAACAGTGACAAGCTGGCGATTTCTACTGGAGATCGCGTAAAGGAATTGCTCCCGGTCTCACTGGTAATTTTGCTGGAGATCGCACTGACGGTCTTTTAAAGGTCTCGCTGGAGGTCACGCTAGAAATCTTGCTGACAGGTCTCGCTGAGGAGATCACGCTGATAGTTTTTCTAGAGGTCTCGCTGTTCGGTATCACTGGAGGTCGTTTTGCTGGGAGTTAGTAGCTAATGGTATGGCTGCCGGTCCTGCGCTCGTAATTTTGCTAGCGATCCACACGAGCATTTGACGGTTTTCAAGCTCTTTGAGAGATCGCACGCTGACGGTTACTTTCTGGAGGTCCCGCTGGAGAAGTCACGCTGATGGTTCCCTCGCTGGAGGTCGTTCTTCGCTAGGAAGTTGTGCTAATGGTATTGCTGCCAGTCTCGCTGGTAATTTTGCTTTAGCGATCACAGTGATGGGTATCGCTTTGGAGATTACGCTGACAGGTCATCTCTGAGAGTCTCCGCTGGAGATCACGCTGACAATTTTTTCTGGAGGTCTCGCTGGTGATTACGCTGACGGTTTTCTGGGGTCTCGCTGGAGATCACGCTGACGATCTCAAGCGTGGAGATCATGCTGACGATCATTTCTGGAGGTCTCAAGCTGACGCATATTCACGCTGATGGTGACCTCCAGCGAAGACCCCAGAAACTCGTCAGCGTAATCACCAGCGAGATCTCTCAAAGATCGTCAGCGTGGATCTCCAGCGAGACCTCCAGGAAAGATCGTCAGCGTGGACTCTCCAGCAGAAACCCTCTAGAGAGACAATCAGCGTGATTACCAGCAAGCACCTCCAGAAAGATCGTCAGCATGTGATTCTCCAGCGCGAGATCGTCAGCGTGATCTCCAGCAAGACTCCCAGAAAAACCGTCAGCGTAATCGTACCAGCGAGACCTCCAGAAAGATCACCGTCAGCGTGATCTTCAGCGAGATCAAGTCAAAGCGTGATCTTCCCTGTGAAACCCTCTGAGAGAGTGACCGTCAGCGTGATCTCCATCGAGACCTTCAGAAATACAGTCAGCGTGATCTCCAGCAATACTCCCAGAAAAACCGTCAGCGTAATCACCAGCGAGACCTCCAGAAAGATCGTCAGCGGGATTTCCAGCGAGACGACCAGAAAAACCATCAGCGTGATGGCCAGCGAGACTTCCAGAAAGACCATCAGCGTGATTACCAGCGAGACCTCCAGAAAGATCGTCAGCGTGATCACCAGCGAGATCGTCAGCGTGATCTCCAGCAGAAACCTCTAGAGAGACCGTCAGCGTGATCTCCAGCGAGACCTCCAGAATGATCGTCAGCATGATCTCCAGTGAGGTCGTCAGCGTGATCTCCAGCGAGACTCCCAGAAAAACCGTCAGCGTAATCACCAGCGAGACCTCCAGAAAGATTGTCAGCGTGATCTCCAGCGGGACTCTCAGAATGACTGTCAGCAATCTCCAGCGATACTCATCACCGTGATCGCTAGCAAAATTACCAGCGAGACTGGCAGCAAATCCCATTAACACAACTTCTAGTGAAACGACCTCCAGCGAGACCATCAGCGTGATCTCCAGCGAAGACCTCCAGAAAGACCGTCAGCGTGATCTCGAGCGAAGACCGTCACTGTGATCAAGCTAGCAAAATTACCAGCTTGAGACCGGCAGCACCATTAGCACAACTCCCAGCAAAACGATCTCAGCGAGTGACCTACCTCGACAGCGAGACCTCTAGAAAAACTATCAGCGTGATCTCCAGCGAGAATCTGCGTCAGCAGATTTCTAGCGTGACCTCCAGCAGAGACCTTTAAAAAGACCGTCAGTGCGATCTCCAGTGTAAAATTACCAGTGAGACCGGGAGAAATTCGCTTTTGCCGCGATCTCCAGCAGAAATCGTCCAGCTTGTCAACTGTTCACTTTTACATTCATTTCATTAAACATTTTAGTTACAACACGGTGTTTCAAATTCTCTTCCTTATTTATCTGAGCAGCATAGACTTGTATTTGTTTACAAGCACCTCTCACATCTGCAAACTAACCTGTTTTTTTTGACATATTTTTTATATTTTCATATTGGATTAGCAATCTAAATTTTTACATTTTTTATTCAAGCTGCTGTCTTCACTTAATAGCGATAAACAAAAAAAACAATTTATTTATTACGACCAATCAGAACAACGGCTACGCCTATCTTCTGTCTCCCCTCTTTTAAAAACGAAATTCTCGGCC
>NW_025402227.1:0-2554 GCF_020080835.1 Cotesia glomerata
ATATGTATATATATATACTAGCTTGTTACCCGCCCGCTCCGCTGGGCACTTCATAAGTAGTATTTTGTAGATCTAGACTTGACATTTAATGGGAGTATTGTTTAGATTGGTACAGATTTCAAATTTCATCAAATTGGCCCGTACCTTTTATCCCTGTGATTATTCTAGCTAATATTCATTGTAAATTTTAATGTGCAATCATTATGACATTCCAGTGGTTTTTCCAAAAATGAATAATGACTGAAACGAAAAAAAAAAATTTTAATGATCATTGAAAGTTTCAGTTAAAGTAATTGCGCGTCTCATAAGTGAAGTTGAAATTTGGCTAGCTTAAAGCGTGACGAATTTTGCCGTTAATTTAAATTTCCTCCGTGACATCAATTTTCATAGAAACTTATTTGTACATGTTTTTTAAATCTTAATTCTCTTTAGAATAAATAGCCAAATTCCTCTTTTTCACATCTCGCAAGTGCTTAGAAAATGTATTCATTTCAACCTGTTAGCTGCTCCCAAGTGATTCGGTAATAAGAAACAATTCATGGGTTATGGGATCAGCAAAAATAAAATGTATGTAAAATTTCGTAACGGGGTGGTTAGCCTCTGTTCAATTGGTCACCCACTTTCCTCTTGGAAAAGGGCGCCACTGGGATTTTATACTCGGTGTCCCAGAAACCGGGGAGCATGAGTAATGAAAGATCGGGTCGTGAGAAGCCGGAGAAAGGCTGAAAAATTAATACTGAGAAACAATTATGAACAACTAAAAATTCAATTATTTATTTAATATCAACAATTGAATTTTAACAAAATCTCTTAATAATATTACCCTTGAAATTAACTTCTATCAATTACTTAATTGTGAGGACCTCTCTCACCTACGCAGGCACTTTTCAAAACTTACAACTAAATATCCTTAAATTCTTTCAACTATAGATCATTACGCATCTAGATTCCTAAATTCTAAATTTAATCATAGACCATTACGCATCTAGATTCCTAATTTCTAAATTTAATCATAGACCCACACACATCTAGATTCTTAATTTCTTAAACCTTTCGTCCAACTGACGGAATAACAAAACAACATATTTCACCCAATAAAAACTTCTTACTCATCTAATTTATTCGGAACTAATTTCACATAAACACCCTCGTCTACCTGACGGAATACCATATAATCTTACTAAATTCCTTATAAAATCATCCACCGGACGTTAACTTCATTTCCTCAAATTTTCTTAAATAAAATTCTTAACCAATTTCCTTTAAATAAATTTAATCTCCAGATTAACCAAATTCTTACCAAATTCACCAAATTTTCTTATCGAATTTATCTAATAAATTATTCTTAAATTCAATCTAATTATTTAATAATTGATTTCAGCACTTTTCTAACTTAAACAATTTAATTACATTTATCCAATTTGGCCTAAATTTAATTTTCCAAAACTTCTTACAATACTATCATAATCTACTAAATTTTACATACAACACTTGTTTAATAGTAAATAAATTTTACTACATTACATAATCACTAAATTTCTGTACTAGTTCACTTAATAAATTTTCTACTAATATCTTCAATTAATAAATTTCTACTTTGAACTCATTACAGGATTTACTAATTTTAATCTTCCTAAACAAAATTCTAAACATCAACTATTCGAATCCTAAGCGTCTCAATACAACTCTTAACTACATACATTCTGAGAATGACCTTCACTGATCTCTAATTATTTCATTTTCATTTCTTATTCAAATTTACTTTTCTTTTATATCTCGAAAATTATTAATTGTAAATGCTAATTTATTATAGCCAGCAGGCCTATAATAAATTACTGATTAAAATTATCTACTGTGCAAATTCACAAATAAACTATTAATCTCATTCTTTTTAAAATAAATATCCAATAACAAAACTAGCTAAATGACCTTGGCGCATGAATTTCTAAAGTACAAAACTTGCTAATATAAAAAATAACTGCTCGAGAAATTAATTTTAATTATTTCAGCCTCTTAATTAAATTAATAATCAATTTTGGCCTGGGCTCGAAATACCTGGAGTATTCAATTATTGTTTTATCCAACGACGACCGATACTCTGGTCCAACTCTGGCTGGCTCCGCCGCTTGGCGTCTTGTCGTCTCAAACCACTATGTTAGCTTCCGGTCAGGGCTTGTCCAATTCCAAATACCGTAATAAACTCCTCAGTAGTTGCTTTCTATCGTCGGCGTTCAAAACTGCACTCTCTTGACTTATCTAATCTCAACAAGGTCACTGATTCACAAAAGGCAAAAGGCCACTGGCTTCCAGAAGGGAAAAAGCCTCGATGTTTTCGTGCTCGCTCTTTTATAACCCTCAGCTCAGGCTCTCGAACTTTCCTATTGTTACGCCCCGCTTCATTTTCCGGGAACAGTAGTGGGGACTCTTGATTAGCACGCCCGGTGACAAGTCGAAACTCTTGTCAAAAATCGAAAAGTAAGGAAAACCCTTACCTACCGTGCGTCAATTATCGAGGTCGATAATGACCCTGGAAGTTCGATTTTCCCTGTTACAA
>NW_025402228.1:0-2551 GCF_020080835.1 Cotesia glomerata
TCTCTAAGGATCTTTAGTTATGCATATGGAGGAGGGTAGAGAATGGGAGAATTGTCTTGTATGGGGGACAAACTGAAAAAGTGTCCAGCTGTAAGCTTTAAATAACAGTTCAACAATCGTCCAGAATGGCGCTCGTGCATATTCAGAGTAGGTGTGGTCTTGGCAATCGTAGACGAATTGAAGTGAGCCTAGTTATAAAATTTAATATTTTCCGTGACTAGAGTAGTTAGTTACAGTAGAGTATTAAACACCTCTACTATTTACGTAGTCTCAAATATTTTTAGTAAATATAACCTGAAATAACCATTGTAAGCAATTTTGAAGGAAATTGATTTAATTTTTGTGAACGTTAAACTAATTTTCAAGGGTTTAACTAATAACAATTTTCAAAACAATAAAACAATAATGGGCAAAAGTTTGTGTGGTGAAAAAGTTGTCCAAGTGGGCGTAGGTTAAAAAGTACAAAAAATAATTCGCCTCAGTCAGTTTCATATTTTCAAGTAAATGTATGTAAAATAATTTTGCATTAAATATTTTCTTTATTAACGATCCTTTATTTTTAAAATTTTTTTACCAAGCCAACACATTTACATTTTTTGTTTACATAAATTCACAGACACCGGCGAGATTACAAAATTGGAAAACTTCATTGGGCATTGAATTGAAAGCTTCTGATTTTGTTTGTCATCTTCATTTTAAAGAAGAGCACATAAAAACGTATGAAAAGTTTTTCATAAAAGGAGAGCTCAAGATTTTTCCTACAGGGAAAAAAATACTCATAAATGAAGCTTTACCAACTATCGAACATCAGTTCGTCCCATACCAGCATATGAACTCCCTGGCGGAGGTACCGTCCATGAACAGTTTCCAACCAAACTTCCATTGCAATCACTCTGAAGACGAACAGCAGTATCAAGTACAAGAAAACAATGTAGAACAACAGAAAGTATGAGTAAATCAGGAATTTTCTAATAATTTTATGGATGACAATGTACAAACTGAAAAAGATTTGGACGAACCACTGTTAAGTCAACAAGCACACTATGACTTAAAGAATCACCAGGAAACCGAAGCAAGTACCCAATCAGAGAATTTTAGGGATAATCTAAATAAATTTATAGCACTACCACCGTTTTGGATGTACGGAGATAAACCAAATGGACCTGAATTTATGCGAATGGATCCAACAACTGAGCGGATCACAAACCGCTTACGTTTAAATGAGGATAAATCAATTACTGTAAGTATTAATTTATGTACGAGTAAATATATCTTTTTTTTTGGCGACAATTATTAATTACTATCCAATTGCAGGTTATTTTTCGTAATAATGAAGAATTGATTCTAAACGACAAAATTGATTTACATAGTAATATTTACGATTACTTAAAATCTGTAGAACGATGGCCACTGTGGGTTGGCACTCAAATTGATAGTAACAGGTAAGATTAATTTATTTCTACATAATCAAATGTATGAGCTACTCATTGACGGTTTTATATCCATATAATATTAATAATAACATCAATTTTCAGGTATTCGAAAATTTGTAAAGGTACGATTGTTGGTGATGATGCTTACATAAGAAATCAACCAAATCCAACCAATTATTTAATCTCACAAAGCAGTTAGAAGAGTGTGTTTTACGAGCTGTCAGTAAAGGTCTTCCTAATATTGAAACTATTTCCGAAATATCTGAAGAACTAAAAAAAAAAGATTTATTGAGAGTTGGGTGCGTTGAACATAAAAATAAATTAACTAAAAAAGTTATTGACATTTATATTGTTATGCGCGCTCATTTTTTGGCTAAATCAGAAAATAAGCGCTATGATGCAGCCAAAACTAAAACAAAGATGAATCGAAAAAATGCCAAATTACTATCTTAAATAAATGACTCGTGGTTTTAAAAAATTTGCATATTTTATTTATTATCAATAATGTTCATGTTAATTCGTATATTTCATTGTTGTAAATTGATATACGTTTATTGTGTGTGAATCTCGTTTTATAACTGATACATTTAAATTAGCGAATTTTTAAAAGTTTAATTATTTTTTTAAGCCAATAAAAATATTTTTAAATGACAATTTTTTTATGTTTTTTATGATTTATTCAAAAAAAATTTTTAATCTAAAAACTAACACTTAAGTTAACTTATTTTTTTTTCATTTTTGTTTTCATGAACTTTTGTTCTCTAATTGTAAACATGCAATTTTTTCATCTTACTTATATATTTATTTTTTTAGTATTTACTAATTAAACGTTGAAAAATGATACGTAAAAAAAAGATTACATATTGTTTCCTATTTTATGCGTATTTTAAAAAGTGCGCCATAACAAAGCGGAAGTTTTTCTTTCCTTGTTCATTTCTCTATCCTACTCTAATAACTTTTGGCGCTTTCTTTAAAATTTACTCTGATGCTACTGTGGCGCCGCCCTAATTTATAGCATTCAGACGGACGCTTTTCATACACAGAGACGGTTCTCCTTATCTCTACCCTCCATAGTTATGCATTGTGAGTGGTGTTGCGTAGCAGACAAGATGGCAGAA
>NW_025402229.1:0-2550 GCF_020080835.1 Cotesia glomerata
TTTTCCCGCAGAAATTGAATGTTTATAAAGTTTCAATATAAATCAATGAAAGTATCACTTATCGTACAATATTTAGCAGCATCAATAAAATTTTATATAAATAAGCCGCAAATACTCTTTGGCTTAGATTAACAAACTAAATTATCAATTGAAACTTTAATTTTACATGAATTTTTACATTTTTGTAATTGAGATAATTATAAATTCAAATCTAATCCTCAATACTCAATAATTTAAAAATGATAATAATAATAATAATAATAATAATAATAATAATAATAATAATAATTACCGAACTTCTTCCGGTAAAAATAAAGTCTCCGCTACTAACACGCTCGCTGTCCCAGTCTTACTATACTCTTTCGGTGTCTTAAAATGGGCCCGAAAGGATCTGCGAGATCTCGACATCAGAACCCGTAAGACTATCAACATGAACCGGAGCATGCACCCCAATTCATCAGTCGCCAGATTATACCTCTCCCGGTCCATCGGTGGGAGAGGTCTGCAGAGTTTGGAGCGGCTGCATGATCGTTTGGTCCTGGGTTTAACACACGAAGTTGTCACTCTCACAGCAGACGAGGCCGACTTTCTTCTGCAGAAAATTGTCTTCATGGAACATGAGAATGCGCATAAGTGGGGTCGTTCTTCATAAGGCAGTTATATATAAAAGCAAGAACCCTTGTTCTGCTGGAGAGATAAACGCTCTTATGGAACTCCGGAAAGGAGAAATTCAAGAGCGTCATCAGGAACGCCGAGGAAAAACTACTCCCAGTGAACTGATGGAGTCAAGTCCATGGTCAGCGTAGCCTTCTTCAAACACGTGCGTGATCATGGCTTGTCCACCCAGCTGACGTAAGTTTCCTCTTCTTAAAGTCAGCTGGCCTGATGTCCGGAGACCGAAGGGTTCATATTTGCTTGCCAAGATGGTGTCTTCACCCCTCTAGAATACCGTAGCAAGGCAGGTGCTCCAGGTGCAGCTTCTGGACACGTCATGGGGATGTGTAAACAACACCCTGAGACGCTTCATGCACCTTTTGTCAGCATGTCCCAAAGCTGGCGAGAGGTGCATATATCCAGCCGGCCACAACGCTACCCTGAAAGCAATGTACTACTATCTTCGTCACCGCTACGGTGCATTGACGTGACACCGGTGCTGCCTTTATCTGCCAGGAGATATTTCCCAGGTTGCTTGGAGAATGACAGTTGCAAAATTTATTGGAACATGCCGTTCGCAACAACTCGGCGGATAGATCACAACAAACCTGATATTGTGCTCTTTTCGACAAGGCTACTTGCGTGACATTTTATGTCATTGAAAGTTCTCGGCCCCGGCTGAATACGCCAACATCTCAGCCAAAGAAGAAAGCACAAAGACAGATATATCAGGACTTCCTGTTTGAAATTGGCAAACTTACCCAGGTTACCGTGTCAAGCTTCGTCGTCCTGATTAAGTTGGCGTCCTCGGAGGGATGAAACAGTCGAAAGTTTTGTATCTCCTCACTTCGCCAGAGTTCCAGCTTGCTTCCCCCAAAAGCTGAATTCTTGGCGGTCAGGATGCAGAAGGCTGTCATACTAGGTTCCCTCCGTCTACTTAGGAAAATGACTTTGGCCTGCTGTGCTCACTTCCGGCCTTGTTGTGCGGAGTGGTCCCGCAGAAATGGATGGCGCTCAGGCTGGGCACTCGGAGAATCGGACTACGGCGACAACCCCACTGAGCATTTAATAACATATATTAATAATAATAATAATAATAACTCATATTATTATATATTAATAATTATTATTATTATATTATAATAAATATCGTTGCTATTATATTTATCAATTCTATTATTAACATTATAATTATTTCCATTTTTTAACTATTATTATTATTATTATTATTATTATTACTTCATTTATTTCTGTGTAGTATGTGTACGACTTCGTACAAGTGCCATTCTACAAGCGTGTATTACGCATAAAATTTGATTTCCCGGGATTTGTAACACTCCGGTATATATATTTGGGTGCTGTTTGTGTACGGAGTCGTATCGTTTGCTCCTGTATATAACTATCATATTATATTAATTATTTAAATAATAATAAATTTCTGTATTAATTGTTAATAATAATAAATTTCTGTATAGGTTATTACGTTCTATAGTATGATACAGCCGTATTGTATCTATCTATAATTGATCCCGTTCTACATAGTACGTTCGCGTGTTATAGTTAATTGCGTGCTATAGTAAAACCTGCTCTTTTCTCATCAAAAAATATCCAGGATCTATAAAACGGCATTGCTATAGTTTCTGCTAGTGAATTTATCGAATTTTAATTAAAAAAATAATGACTAGTGGACTATAAATTAATTAAATTAGCAATTCACACCATATAGAATACATATTTATTATCAATTGCATCAAACAGTCAGTTAAGGTGGTTTAATAATTTTCAAACCTCACAAAACCGTTCTGCTTACGGTAAACACATTCGGTAGTCTGGCGCTCCGTTTACAACGGGATTTTTGAACGGACCTTGGCGCCAGATTCTACCGAATCTGTGGAT
>NW_025402230.1:0-2550 GCF_020080835.1 Cotesia glomerata
CCCCTTAAGGAGTTAAGTAGTGCCAGGGTGTGTGTGTGTGAGCGGGTTATGTGTGTGTGTGTGTGTATAAATTTTTGGTACCGTTGTTAAATAAAAATTTGTTCATTTCAGATCACCTCCTCCACGCTCTCTCCCTGTAGATAAGCTCAGCTCTGGTTCCGGTTCCGGGAACCGCGATTAAAATCCCGGTGGCGCCCTTTATTAATTAATTTAGATTCATTTGTTAGTTTTATTATTTCGACCACTTAATTTATGGGGCCAATTGAGCGTGAATAAGCACCTGTTACAAACTAAAAGACACCAAAATGTATACAAAATTTGTATATTACGATTTTGAGACACGTCAAGATACAAAGCTGCACGATAAGGATGGAGTTTATCTTCATATTCCTACACTCTGCGTTAGTCAGACTGTATGTGATATATGCTGTGATACTAGTGATTTTAATATTGACCCTAAAGTGACAAACTGTTCTAATTGTGGTACAAGTGAGCAGATTTGGCGTGGTGAAAATTGCGTAAAGGATTTCGTAAAATATGTTTTTAAATTAAGTACTGGTGAGAAATGTAAGAAAGTGGTCTGTATAGCACACAACGCAAAGGGATTTGACGCTCAGTTCATACTCACTGAAATAATAACTAAAGAGTATGATAATGTAGAGACTATTATTAATGGTACAAGTATAACTTTAATAGAACTTAATAATAAAAAAATCAAATTTATTGATAGCTTGAATTTTCTGCCAATGGCTCTCTCAAAACTTCCTGATGCGTTTGGCTTTGCAGATCACATTCAAAAGGGATATTTCCCTCATATGTTTAATACAAAAGACACTCAAAATTATGTTGGTGCTATACCTAATATTGAATATTATAGTCCGGAATTAATTGTTAAGAAAAAAGATTATGAGAAATTGATAAAATGGCACTCTGATCAGAGTAATTCAGCTAAGATATTTGATTTTAAGAAAGAAATTGAAATATATTGTAAATTAGATGTCAGTATATTGCGTATGGCCTGTACAAAATTTCGTAGATTGATTTTAGATTGCGGTAATGTTTGTCCATTTTCGGAATGTGTTACTATAGCTTCAACATGCATGTTATTTTTCCAGCGAAACTTTCTCAAAGAAGATCAAATTGGAATTATCCCCCGTTCAGGCTATCGTTTAGTAGATAATCAGTCGCGCATAGCAATTGAGTGGCTTACATGGATGGAATACAAAAATAATATTCAAATAAACCATGCTTGGAGAGGACGTGAAATTAAAATCTGTAACAGTATAAAATTAGATGGTTACCGCGAAGTCTTAAATGGTAAGAAGTACGCTTATCAATTTCATGGGTGCTTCTGGCACGGATGCCCGAATTGTTTTAAATTAAACAGGGATAATTTTAGTTTTAAAAATAATATTAACGCTTCTAAGAAACTTGCTACTCCCAACGCTCGTTATGATTCAACTCAGTCTCAAAGTAAAAAAATTAGAAAAACGGTTGACCCTGAAGGCCATCCCTGCAACTTCCCGCTAATTCCATACCTAGGCGCTTAAAATTGCACTTATGACGTTTTTGAGCTCTTCGAGCTCAAAATACAATTTATGTGTTATTTTGAGCTCTATAAAAATTTAGAACAAAAAATTGATCTAATGAAAAATTTCGGAGTTATTACAAAAACACTTTTTCGATTTTTTCGACAACGATATCTCACGAACGCATCAACCGATTCTGACGCTCTATGTGGCGATCGATGCGGGTATTCAAAGTTAAGAGCTGATTAGTTTTTGAAGTTGATCGGTTGAGCCAATTCGAAGATATTTAAAAAAATGAAAAAAATGTCGCAGTGATTTTAAAAACACTTGTTTTCAAATCTTTTATTGACGATATCTTTTGAACTAATTAACCGATTTCTACGTTTTTGGCGGCAATCGACGCGGTTTTTAAGCTCTATAAATTATGCTATGTCATCAAAAGTGATCCGAGAAGAAATGACGAAGTTATGTGAAAAACACTTTTTCGGTTTTTCGGTTTTCTTTCGTTCACGCTATCTCTCGAACGAATCAACCGATTTTGATCGGGTTGACGCCGATCGGCGTGGTTTTCAGCTTAAGGGCGGATTAGTTTTTGAAGTTGATCGATAGAGCCGTTTAAAAGATATTCCAAAAACTACTTTCAAAAATGATTTTTTCTTATTTTTTTAAGATTTTTAAAGATTTCTTAAAATCTATCGGTCCGAATCGGTTCAAATTCTCAGGAAATCTAAGTTCAGCGTAGCCCTTTCGAATGGCACCAACCGCGATGAAATCGGTTCAACCGTTCAAAAGTTATAAGCGAGTCACATAGTCACACACACACACACACACACACACACCCACACACACACACACACTACATACATACAGACATAGTGACAACATCGCGGGGGTAGTCAGGGAAGCTTCCTCAGACCTTCAAACGTCGAGATCTGAGTGAAAACCTCGACTTTTTGCCAAACGGGTAAAACAATAACTTCCCGATTTTTGAAAATCTGAGATTTTTAGCGGAAGTTAAAAT
>NW_025402231.1:0-13484 GCF_020080835.1 Cotesia glomerata
ACACATATACACACACATACATACATATACATACACATATATATATTTAGAGCTTAATGAGCTTCATCGTCGACTCGGATACAGGCAGGTTTAAGTTTATTACTATGAGTGATTTTGGTTTTATTCCCCCCCAAACAGATTTCGACATTTTCTTTGTTTAGTATTCGTATAACTTTAAAGGGTCCAGTCCAATATGGTTCAAACTTGTTAAGTCGCGGTTCTTTTAATAGGTATACTTCTTCATTAACTTGATAGTTATAGGGTTTAGTGTAACGATCGTAGTATTGTTTTGATGTCTGTTTAGCTTGATTAAGATTATTAGCAGCTGTTGCTCTAGAAAGAGTGGTTCGAGTAAATAAATTATTAAAATACTGAAGAAAAGTGGGACTTGTATCTTCAGTTGAGAACTCGGTGGGAATGCGCGCTTTGGTTCCATATATTAACTCATGAGGGGAAAATCCGGTACTGCGATGTACTTGGGCATTATAAGAGAATATTGCGAATCTGATCCAATCGTCCCAGTTTCTCTCTTTACAATAATGCTTTAAATACCCAATAAATTCTCTATGAGCTCGCTCAAGAGAACCTAAGGTTTGTGGATGGAATGAAGTTGACCTTAGTCGTTGAATCTTAAATATCTTACAGAAAAGTTTCATAACTTGGCCAGTGAAGTTTGTTCCCTGATCGGTATGAATACTTTTGGGACACCCATGGCGAGAAATTAAGTGTTCTGCGAATGCAATAGCGACAGTTGGGGCGTCAAAGGTCGGAATAGGAATAGCATCTGAGAACTTGGTCAAATTATCTTGAATGGTTAGAAGATACCTGTTACCTTTATTTGTTATAGGTAAGGGTCCAAACGATATCTAATTGGACTTTATCAAACGCAGTATCCAGGGGGTATCAGTTATATACGCATAGGCTGCCGGGAAGTTTTAGAGCTCACGCACCTTATACTCCTGGCAACTGCTACAGGTGTTTTCTAAAATCTTTCGATATCTTTTGACATTCGGGGCCAGTAAAACCTATCGCGAATGTTTTATATAACCTGGCAAACCCTTGATGTCCACCAGGAACGGATTCATGGCTTTCTTGAATGATTCTCATACGGTCTGCTAGAGAAGGAGTTATTATTTCGTTAGTGCAAACAGTAATCTTATACTTTGAATCACAGAAGATGGTTTTGAGGAGGCGCTCGACAAGGGGCCAATCTATGGGGTCAATATCGTTATTAAATTTGGAGATACTGAAGGTCTTGACATTGATAGAGTCGATGAGATTCCTCAACCCCTTTTAACCCACCTTCGAGATCATCAGGTTTAACAATATCTTGCGAGGTTGCTTTGGTGAAAACATGAAAGACATGAAGGTTAGTGTTTTGAAATGTGAGAACGTTACCAATACGAACTGCGTACTCCTCCATTCCTGCTGTTAGAAAATTTGTTATTTTCGATAAGAGATTTCCCGGTGCCTGAAGTAATTTCCCCAGTTTACGGGAAGAAAATGAACGATATTATCTTTTCTCATGAATAGGTAATCTTTCACATAGTTTAAGGTAGGAGTAGGTAGTACGATAGAATTGGGTGCGTCAGAGGTTTTAAAAATTTTAACTTTATGATTTATTTCATTAATGTCAGATAAATTTACTGTCTTTGATTTGAAAGTCGCCTGAGGGTCGAGAGATACTTCTCGTTTTCTCTTTATACCAAATACTCTAGCCTCATTTATGCACCCCGCAGTACCTCCTTGGATCGGTATCAACCCGGGTATCGGTGATGAGGGACCGTTCACCTCCAAGGTAGCTACTACGCTGGTGTCAATATCTTTACCGCTACTAGGCTGGTTAACCTCTTCGTCATACCCCGTAGCACCTCCTTGGATCGGTATCAACCCGGTTATCGGTGATGAGGGACCGCTCACCTCCAAAGGTAGCCACTACGCTGGTATCCATATCTTTATCACTACTAGGCTGGTTAACCTCTTCGTCATACCCCGTAGCACCTTCTTGGATCGGTATCAACCCGGGTATCGGTGATGAGGGACCGTTCACCTCCAAGGTAGCCACTACGCTGGTATCCATATCTTTATCACTACTAAGCTGGTTAACCTCTTCGTCATACCCCGTAGCACCTCCTTGGATCGGTATCAACCCGGGTATCGGTGATGAGGGACCGCTCACCTCCAAGGTAGCTACTACGCTGGTATCCATATCTTTACCCTCCAAATCGCCTATGACTTCCGAGTCGTGTTCAGCCTTCTCATGCATGAAGAAGACGGAACAGACTTTTTCTTGTATGATTGTTTCTAAATTATTTTCAAGATGACAGTCAGCGTCGGGTCCTGAGATTGATAGTTCATCTGCGCAGATGTATATCCTTCGCAGTGCCCTAAGGCTGTCATCATTTTCGTCATTTACTACAGTCTCTGACGGGGGAAGAGGATAAGGGTGAGAAATGATAGGGTTTCGTGACAATGCATCAGCGTTTGAGTTGATTTTTCCCGGCTTATGGATAATATTATAATCATATTCATTTAGCCTTATGCGCCATCGTGCTAATTTAGAAGTTGGATCATTAGCTTTATGTAACCAAACAAGAGGGCGATGGTCAGTGATAAGCGTAAATTCGTGCCCATAGAGGTAGGGCCGAAAATGTTCAACAGCGAATAGAATGGCAAGAAGTTCCTTTTCTGTAGTCGAGTAGTTTATTTCTGGGTCCTTTAATGTTCGAGAAGCATAAGCTATGGGGAGGTCTTTTTCCTGCCAAATACCTTGGCTCAATACAGCACCTAATGCATAGTTAGAAGCATCGGTAGTGACAAGAAAGGGTTTGGAAAAATCTGGATACTGGAGAAGAGGTTTCGAACAGATGATGTCTCTTAGAGTTTCGAATGCCTCTTGTGTCTCGTCCGTCCATACGAATGGAAGTTTCTTTTTCAACAAGAGAGTGAGAGGCTTGGCAATTTTAGCCATGTCTTTTACGAAGCGCCTGTAATATCCTATTAGTCCAAGAAAAGATTTTACGTTTTTCTTTGTTTTTGGAACAGGGAACTGCTTAACAGCTTTGATTTTCTCAGGGTCAGGTTTCACGCCGTCTTCAGAAATAATATGCCCCAAATAACACATTTCCTTTCGGAGGAAATGACATTTGTCGGGTTGAAGAGTTAACCCAGCATTCTGAAGACGAGTAAGAAGAGTTTTTAATTTTCTCAGATGTTCCTCAAGAGTGTTAGAATAAATTACAATGTCATCCATGTAGACAAACAACTCCACTCCTTGAAGCCCTGACAATACTCTATCCATTACCCTTTGAAAGGTGGCTGGAGCGTTTTTTAAACCAAATGGCATACGATTGAATTCATAATGTCCGAAAGGCGTGGAAAAGGCAGTTTTATGTTTCGAAACGGGATCCATCGAGATTTGGTGGAATCCGGAAGCTAAATCTAACGTAGAAAAGTACCTAGCACTACCCAACTGATCTAAGATGTCCGTGATGTTCGGAAGAGGATAAGCATCACTAACAGTTTTTTCGTTGAGCCCGCGATAGTCGATTACCATTCTCCAGCGTGGTTTCCCATTTGCGTCACAACCCTTTTTCGCAACAATCCACACCGGGGAATTATACCCAGAATTAGATTCTTGAATAATCCCATCCTCTAACATTTTCTTTACCTGAGTTTCTATTTCTTCTTTATGGACTTGTGGATAACGATAACGCTTGGTATTTACAGGCATTTCATCTGTCGTGATGATGGTATGTTTAACAACATTTGCAGCTCCTAATCGATCACCAGGGAGATGAAATTGAAAGCGGAAATTGATTGATGACCTCAAGAATCCCAGCTCGCTCTTCTTCACTCAAATGTTCAAGGTTAAGTACTTCATCCAGTTTGACAAGGCGCTGACTAGCCACCTGGTCTTTTGGAAGTCGGACCTTTTTACCCTTTTGTGTTGATTGTGATGGAGGGGTTATCACCTCGAATTCTTCGAATTCGACGGCAGTCAACGATTCGAACCGGTGTACTGGTAGTGTTGATCGCGAAGATTTTTGCGACTCCATTTACCTGAGATGCTAATACCTCGCCAATAAAAATACCTCTTCCTGCTTGGATTTTAGGTATATATCCAGTGTTTTTAGATGTATTTTTACGGGCACGGGAATCAGTTTCTTTGTTCGAGGAGAAAGATCAAACGTAGGTGGTAGGCACAGTGAATGTTCGCTACCATTTAAGAAAATTTTACTCGGAAGACTTTCTTTGAATTGTATAGTAGCTTCTTGTTTCTTTAAGAACTCCATTCCTAAGATTCCTGCTTGAGAAATTGGGAATCCATTACTAACAACTTGAAATTTGACCTTTACATCAAAAATAAAAACCTCGACTTCTCCGTATGTCCGCCAAACACCTTTACCGATTCCTTCTAGATGATGAACAATTTTAGTATCAACAACAGCGAGATCAGATAAGCAGTTTTCCTTAATTAGATTAACGGGGCAACCGGTATCAATCATAAAATATGCTACCTTTTCGACGAATATTTCATGATCGAGAGGAAAGACCGGGAGCTAGTTTTTGGTATTTAATTGGAGATTGTAGCAGACGACGTTTCGGGATTGCTGTGGACTATTAAGGGCTCGCTTCGAGTCGTCTTCTCCCGCGAAGCGCCCTCCCAGTTTAAATCCTTATCACGACCTTGAGTTGGGGATCCATGATCTTTGCGAGAGTTGTAGCGCCCGTCAGATCTATCATCTTCGATATTGACCTTTCCCATAGCGACCACGACTGTTGTTGGAATAGTGATTACGGGAATAGGGTTTTCCCTTATCGTCATGTTTGTATGGGCAGTTAGGACTGATGTGCCCTACTTCGTTACAGTTGTAACAGCGTTGCTGATAAGGGAGTTAGTCGAATTATGAGGATTGTTCGGTGGATCAGGAATTTTATCAGAGATGTGATGGACTTTGTGGTTCGAGGGGGTCGATTGGAATCATTTGATTCTCGGTGAGAGTAATGTCGCTCGTTTACCTCTGTCTCTAGTCGCTCCGCGGCATTGATAGCTTTCTTCCAAGTTGTTTGGTTTCATGTTAGCGACTGTTAAACCAATCAAAAGAATTTCGTAACCCCTCGCAAATACCCATTGACGGCACCTGATTGTAACAGTTCAGCGACTCCATGATATCCTTCTCCGACAAAACGCCCCCTAGCGGCTTCTAATCCTTTAGCCAAAATTCTACCAACGCGAGCACCAAAAGTTCAGCGCTTTCTTTAGGTTCTTGGGTAACCTTTTGCAACTCATTTTGGGCCCTGTCGACGTTGCAATCTTTTTCGAATATTTTTTTCAATAGCGAAATAAATTCTTCGAAGTTTTTAGGTTCGCCCCGAGCTTCAAGTATCTGGGAAGCTTGTCCAGTGACCTTTTCCTTAACAAGAATAAAGAAATTTTCACGGTCGATGGC
This sequence comes from Cotesia glomerata, assembly GCF_020080835.1. Classification (NCBI taxonomy): domain Eukaryota; kingdom Metazoa; phylum Arthropoda; class Insecta; order Hymenoptera; family Braconidae; genus Cotesia; species Cotesia glomerata. The sequence continues at coordinate 5,454 of NW_025402231.1, forward strand.
ACGAACTCTCGAATAAGCGACTGAGGCTAATTTGACGAATTTAGAGAGAGAAGTATTAATATTGTCGAAGTTAGGAACGAGTGATAGAGCCATTTTAGGTCCATAGTAGATACCCCTACAGTCGGCGCAGCTACGTTTACACAACTCCTGGTACCGTGAACAGAACCATTGGAGTTCACTGATTCTGGAATCGTTATTAACGGTTGCGGTTGCTGAACGTTATTAATACCAGGAGGGATAGAAGAGTGGTACGAATTCATCATAGGAGATACATTTGAAATAGAGTTAGGGCTAGGTAGATTTGGATTTGCTGTGTTGATGTTGGCCGGGTATAGACCCGGAACGAGGGCAAGCTGGTTGAAATTTGGGGTCTGTGAGACTGTTGGATTAAATGCAACATTATTCCAATTAGGAAACTAAACAGCGGCGTGACTCGATACAGTATTATTTAAATTATTCGCGGAATTGATAAGTTGGATTGAGAGAAGTTTGGGTTCGATTCATTACTAGAAATGTTTCTGTTAGGTGGTGTGGAATTTTCGATTACTACGCTCGCAGATACGCTATTAGTTTCAACAGGGTTATTCAAACATATTTGCTGAGGTGCGGGTTCTTCTAAAACTGGAGTTGCTTCTACAAGAAATACGCCACTGGAACTTTTGCTCCGGGTGACGGATTTAGTGAATTTATTTGAAGCCTGTTTTGATTTTAATCTCCACATATTGAAATTAGTTGATAACGAATGAAAATAAGCAGTTATTTTGAATAGTAACGAATAAAATAAATTAGTGTAAATATCCTGTAACCAGAATTTTCAAAATAGTGCTTATAAAGAATCCCCCTTAATATTCTAACTGTATACAATAATTATAAAATTACTGACATAAACAATTCTCAAATTACAATCTATTGCTAACGAAATTTACAATGAAATCTATAAATAATCAAACAAGTTATTGGTCACTTAGAATTTCAATAAGGGTTTATCTCGACTTACTACTTGGTGATGGATCTTTCGTTTTTGGCCTTGAGCGATGAATCTCCGGACGTAGTTGATAGGATAGTTCTCTGGATAACGGTCAATGATAATTCGGTTGATGATGGTGTTGTTTGATGTTTTATCTCAGTTGACGTGAAGCACGTGGTTTAGTGAGAGTAATTATAACTTGTCGCGGTCTCACGAACCTAAGCTCTCTGGTATTCACCCAACGATCCGAGGAAACCGCGTAAAACCACGGATAGAGAGTTGATTCTGACGAGCGATTATTGCTGTGAAGAATTTTTGCCGTACTATTTGCACACTTCCACTTTTATTTTCAATTTCTTTAACTTTATCACTTTATTACAATTTGTTTTATTATCACTTGTTTTAAAATGTCACCAGTCCGAAAGGAAAAATATCACCAATTGTCTATTTACGAAAAAGTTTACGTACTCAAATCTGTTTTAAAAGTTTTCAAAAATTTTTTGCTTTTACTTTACCGCGAATCGGCGAATCCCACCGCACTGTCACCACTGTTGTATGGTCCCAAATTGGCTATAGTAAATTTATTTTGTTCTTTTAATTCGCCCGTTGGAACGCGGTAGGGTGTTCAACTCGCTGTAAATTGATAAAAGCGGGAGAATAGGTTTAAATTTGAATAGGTTAAATCGAACAATATACGTTTAATAAATTTAAAACACTCTGGTTATTTTAGTTTAATTTAGATTTGCTTTGCGCGCGAATCTATTATTTATTATTCAATAGGTTACAAAATAAAAGTACCGACAATAATTTTGGTAGAAGTAAATATTCGCGTGGCGTGCTAAGGTATTGCTTTTTTTTAAATAAGTATCCTCCTGTTCCTTGGTTTTGGCCTCCCTTGGTTGAGATCTTCGTGCTTTTGGAGTGGGAGAGTCCTAGAGGGTAGTGAGGGTAGTTGCGCGCACCTCTACAACTCTCATCTTCAGCTAGCATCCCTTCTCAAGTTGGTAAAAATGGGACCATGCAGTAATGACGTCACGATGACTCTTGACGTTCCCAGGTAATTTGCACCCTGCCCGGATGTCTGGATTTTATGACCTAGTGTTGGTTACTCGAGTAATCCCTTTTTTAGTGAACGTTTTGGAAAATAAGCTTCTCAAAAGATTATGACAATAAAAAATTAATAAAATAAGGATTCTCTGGGTTTTCAGAGTCGTAAAGAATATTCCAAAACGTTCAGTATTTTATTCTAAGTGACCATTACCTTTTAACGTAACTTATTTTAACATAGTAATTTTTTCCGGCATGTCTAGACTAAAAGGACTGTACTAAAAGTTTCTGTGAACCTTGCCTTGGGAATTTTCGGTAATTATAATTCGTCTATACCCTAAAATTTATGATAGAAAAATTCCCATACTTAACAATAGAACTTAAAATAGAAAAGATTTACAATATTTTAGAGATTCTTATTTTTCTTACTGATTCTATTACAAATAAAAATACATATATTTTAAATCTTACTGGGTTTTTCCCGCTATTATTTATTGCAGCTATCTGCTCATATGTAATTCTATATTAATATACAGAGAGCGTTGTGATCAATCCTTTCTGGATTCACAACAAACTATAGTAAAAAATTAGAAAAAACGGTTGACCCTGAAGGCCATCCCCTGCAACTTTCCGCTAATTCCATACCTAGGGCGCTTAAAATTGCACTTATGACGTTTTGAGCTCTTCGAGCTCAAAAATACAATTTATGTGTTATTTTGAGCTCTATAAAAATTTAGAACAAAAAAAATTGATCTAATGAAAAATTTCGGAGTTATTACAAAAACACTTTTTTTCGATTTTTTCGACAACGATATCTCACGAACGCATCAACCGATTCTTGACGCTCTATGTGGCGATCGATGCGGGTATTCAAAGTTAAGAGCTGATTAGTTTTTGAAGTTGATCGGTTGAGCCAATTCGAAGATATTTAAAAAAAATGAAAAAAAAAAATGTCGCGGTGATTTTAAAAAAACACTTGTTTTCAAATCTTTTATTGACGATATCTTTTGAACTAATTAACCGATTTCTACGTTTTTGACGGCAATCGACGCGGTTTTTAAGCTCTATAAATTATGCTATGTCATCAAAAGTGATCCGAGAAGAAATGACGAAGTTATGTGAAAAAAACACTTTTTTCGGTTTTTTTCGGTTTTCTTTCGTTCACGCTATCTCTCGAACGAATCAACCGATTTTGATCGGGTTGACGCCGATCGGCGTGGTTTTTCAAGCTTAAGGGCGGATTAGTTTTTGAAGTTGATCGATAGAGCCGTTTAAAAGATATTCCAAAAACTACTTTCAAAATGATTTTTTTCTTATTTTTTAAGATTTTTCAAGATTTCTTAAAATCTATCGATCCGAATCGGTTCAAATTCTCAGGAAATCTAAGGTTCAGCGTAGCCCTTTCGAATGGCACCAACCACGATGAAACCGGTTCAACTGTTCAAAAGTTATAAGCGAGTCACATAGTCACACACACACACACACACACACACACACACACACACACACATACATACATACAGAAATAGTGACAACATCGCGGGGGAAGTCAGGGAAGTTTCCTATGACCTCAAAACGTCGAGATCTGATGAAAACTCGATTTTTGCCAAACGGGGTAAAACAATAACTTCCTCGATTTTTGAAAATCTGAGATTTTTAGCGGGAAGTTAAAAACTGGCCAAAATGACCACAGAAATACCGTATTATTTCATAATTATAACGGTAAATTTACAGTAAACGCATTAATACCGAAAATTTACGGTATTTCAAAAACCGCGAGGGTTTTTACCGCAAACTATCCCCTTGAAGCTACAGTTTATGTAGATATAATTCCAGTGCGCCCTGGCGGCCGTAAATGTAAGCTGTCAATACTTTTTTTAACTGTAGTTGCGTATCTATAGGAGGATTACTACACATTTTTATTTTATCTAGTTTGTGGCGCTGACTTTTCTCCATCAAAAAAAAGTCAGGATCGAAAATGTGAGCGCGCTATAGTATGTGCTAATAAAATTTAATAATTTCAAGTAAATAAATTGTTATAAGTGAATATAAATTAATTAATACAGTAAAATTAATTATGACCCACTGTTATAATATACAAATTAGTGAAAAAAAGTACCGTATAATTAAATAAAATTATACAACCTCAAAAAATCGTTCTGCCTGTAAACACATTCGGTAGTCTGGCGCTCCGTTTGCAACGGGATTTTTGAACAGAACTTGGCGCCAGATTCTACCGAATCTGTAGATATACAGGCCGGTTGTAAGTGCGTTCGCGTTGGACACTTTCGCGCTGTAAGCACATGTATATAGATATCGATCATCGTGTAATGTGCTATATGAAGTGGTGCTGAAAGCGTTCAAAGCGTCCAACGTGAATGCAGCCATAGTATATTTGTATATGTCCGATTTCGTTTAGTAACAGAGTTATTGTTATTATTTTATTATTATATTATGTTCCTGTATATTACTATCATATTATATTAATTATTAAAATAATAATAAATTTCTGTATTAATTATTAATAATAATAAATTTCTGTATACGTTATTACGTTCCATAGTATGATACAGCCGTATTGTATCTAACTATAATTAATCCCGTTCTACATAGTACATTCACGTGCTATAGTTAATTGCATGCTATAGTAAAAACCTGCTCTTTTTCTCATCAAAAAACATCCAGGATCTAAAAAACGGCGTTGCTATAGTTTCTGCTAGTGAATTTATCGAATTTTAATTAAAAAAATAATGACTAGTGGACTATAAATTAATTAAATTAGCAATTCACACCATATAGAATACATATTTATTATCAATTGCATCAAACAGTCAGTTAAGGTGGTTTAATAATTTTCAAACCTCACAAAACCGTTCTGCTTACGGTAAACACATTCGGTAGTCTGGCGCTCCGTTTACAACGGGATTTTTGAACGGACCTTGGCGCCAGATTCTACCGAATCTGTGGATAAAAGTGTTTATCGAAATTACATAAAAATTTCTGGGTCGATCTATTTAGACTTGAGGATTCTTTGGAAAAGTTTTAAAAAGTGCGTCAAATGCCGCCAACCGCGTAACAATCGCTTCATTCATTCAAAAGTTATTGCAGTTTGAAAATTCGAAAAATGGTGTTTTATTAAACGTCTATCAGACTTTTGAGCTCGGAGAGCTCAAAAACATCATAAATGCAATTTTAAGCGCTTGGGTATGGAATTAGCGGGAAGTTGCAGGGATGGCCTTTAGGGTCAATCGTTTTCCTAATTTTTTTAAATATTTAACGTCCTCGCACTGTCCTCTGTGAGTATAATTTCTACTCATAAAATCCGTTTTAAGCCTATAAAAGTTATACATTAAAAGTTTTAAGTTTTCTTAATTTTTTAACATCCACGGACAGCCCTTTGAGGGTGAAATGTTATAAAGTTCAGTCTTAATAGATTGCAACATGCTTATAAAATTATAAGAGATTTCGTGGAAATCTTTTTTTTTAACCGATATTCATTTTGCCAGTTTAACTTCTGGACAAATATTCATTTTTACTGATTAACTTTAATGCAGATGTTTATTTTTATTGATTTATTTGGATAGAATCCGGAGACACGTTAGTGTCTCGCGCCAAGTACACGTCCAACATATGGCGTGAGACAACGTGTCTCTATTCTCTAATCATATGTCAACATAACCTCCTCACATATTTGGGTCTATATTTTTTATTATTGCCAAGACACTGACACTTCACACTATTTTTAATAAGTTTTCTTTTACGGATTTTACACAAATTATAAAAAATTATTGGGTATGAACAATTATTTAATATATCTCAAACATGAAAAATTTTGCCTGCGCCTGTTTTCGATTCTGCGAGAGATTTTACAAATTTAGAGCGAATTTTGTTATTTCGAAGTTGGTAGCACTTAACTTTATCTCCTAACTATACTTACTTTAGTATAAGTTCTAAAACTTTAGCACCCATAAGTAGTTAGTATACTAAGAAAAAATTTTGTAATGGAAAGAAAGACAACCTGCATAACTTTTTACAGTTTCCACTGTACTTATGAAAACATTAGCCCAGGCGTTAATGCCCCGCACTATACTTGTTTATTTTATTCTGAGTAGTCAGTAAGTTTTTCCCTACAGAAGTCATGTTCATTAATCGCGCGCGTAATTCGAATTCAAATACGTCAAATATAGAACTTTTTGTTTCTGTGTCAGAAGTGAAGCCTAAAAGAACTCATGTTAAAAGTAGTTTTTCTGAAATTGAGTATAGACAAATACTATTTTTTAATTTCTATTCTTTAATTTAGTAGAAAAATCTAACAAATCTGTGTTGCAAACTATTCGTAATGTGATTGGTCAAGTGTATCATGAGCATAAAATATATATGATTCCAATATACTTATATATTAATTATGATTTTAAGATTAATTACGAGTTTCATGCAATCTGTTATTTATTAATAACGATATGATAATGACAATAAATAATAATAATAATAATAATAATAATAATGGAGAAAAATGTTAAAAATTTTTTAATATTGATATAAAATGTAAAGTTTTCAATTGATTTAGTTTATCAATCAAAACCTAACAGAATATGCGACTGATTCATATTAAGTTTTTTTTTTGCGATTTAGTACTATGAGAAAAAAATTAGTTTCTTCATTCGAAATTGAGCTCTAAATTTAAACAACAAACAATCCTTCATATGATTTATAGAATTACCTGCAATAATTTATTTAATTCTGAACTTTTAATTTCCGCGAGAAAAATACGAAATTTAAATCAACAATTTTTTTAATTATAAAAATGTGAAAGTTTCTTTTTTAACATAAGATCTCTAGAATAAACAATCAAACAACTTTTACATATTTATTTTTGAACGATATTCTGTCCTAATTAATTTTTATTTTTTTATAATTTATTTTATATTAAAAATTTAGTATTTTTAATCATAGTAACATGTTTATTAACAAATAGTTAATCTTAAAAATAAGAATTTAACTAAAATTAACATGGATCTTATTTTTTTTATTAAAAATTCAGTATTTTAAATTATAAGACCATGTTTATTAACAAATAGTTAATCTTAAAAATAAAATTTAACTATAATTAACATTGATCTCGAGTTATTAGTAATAGAAATCTTATTGTGGTTGGTCAAATTATGTTTAAATCATATTTTTTGCACGCCTCATAGCGCGAAGCGCGTGAGGTTGTGCTTTATACTCGACTCGTCAAGATCAAGCAATTTTGTGATCTTTAAATGCCTCTATCACAACCATATTACACTAATTCAATAATATAAGTCGATGTACACCGAAAAACACTTAAATTAAACCATCTTTTACTTTCTAAAATCATTTCATGTTGCTATTTTGAAAAAAAACGTTTTGAAAAAATTTTACGTGGACGTCCGGATGTCACCCCATTTTGGATGTACCAACGATTACTCCCGAGCAAATTGATATTTCAAGGCCGGACCTTTTTATTAGTTTAAGGAATTCGGTGAACAGATTCGTATTTCTCTATCAGTAACACAACTTATGTATTTTTTTAAAGTGAATTTTTACATTAAAATTGCACGGATACAACCATGCAAAGCCAAACGAACTTTTTCTTGTTGTCATTGAAAACTATGGCGCCGCAGATCAAGCTAGATTTTTTTTGAACTGCGTGCGCATGTGACAAGAAAAAAGGGCGCCGATATTTAAAAAAAATAAAAATACTCTGTAAGAAAGTACTTAATTATAATTTTTTATTTAATCAAGTACACAATTAATTTTTTTCTTAAAAAATGATTGAAGCGTTATGAGGCGTGCACTTTTGCAGTTTTCCAAACTTTTTAAATAAATAATTTAAGTTAATATATTATCCTTAGATATCGTCGATATCATCATTGTCATCCTTGTCTTCTGAATATTCAGAAGTAAATTCATGGCGATTTATCAAATTATCACTAGCCATATTATCATTATTGTCATCTTCATCTAATTTTTGGTTACTTTTTGACTCTCATACA
>NW_025402232.1:0-2550 GCF_020080835.1 Cotesia glomerata
TTATTTATTAAACCAGAAAATATTACAGATAATCAATATATAATATAATATAATAAATGACATATCTGTCCTATAGAGATGCATAACATCTGTTCATAGGACTGGTATAAATTAAAATACAAATCAAGAAAGCTAGTTTACATATATATTTCATTTATAATAGTTGTTTAGAGAAAAATCATAAGTCACATTGCGCTTTATCCATCGTGAATTAGACCCTCTGTTTCAGTAATTTAAGGTTGTTCCGGCAAAAAATATTTCACCACCTTCGGTACAAACTATTTAAAGGCCGTGTATTTCTTTTGCACTTTGGACTTGTGATGTTTTTATTAGTTTTAGGAAGTGAGATTGACTTATTTCTAGTATTGAAAAAAGTATGCTTGTAAGTTTGTGCCTGCAATCATTGAAATAGAAGATGAGTGAGTTCACAATGAAAAGTTTCTTGTATATTTAGAACATTACAATTTTCATCCATAATAATTTCTTGAATCAGTCTATTTTGAGCTGATTTCATAGAATTTCTAGTGGTAAATTATAAGCACCACCCCAGGCAATACAATCCGTAGTTAATAATACTTTCAATCATTGCATGGTAAATTATTTTTATAGTCCTTCTATTCATAAATAAACTAAGTTTATAGAAAACATATGTAAAAAATTTTAACTTAGTAAATAAATCTTTGGTATGATAGTCCCATTTTATGCCCACTATCAATGATCAATCCCAGATATTCGTAGGATTGAACTCTTTTTAGCGCCTTATTGACCAGATATAATTTAAATTCAGTTGGGACTTTATCAACATAACATCCAAAAGCCAAACGAGTTTCTTATCTATATTTAGGAGCGTACTGATTGGCACACATCCACAAGTTAATATCATCCAGCCAAGTAGTAATTAAAGACTGAACATCCGACCAACTTTTGGCAGAGCATAAGACAAAGCAGTATCGTCAGCATATGAGACTAGTGAGTTGCATGGGACCACATTGAATATGTCATTAACACAAACAAAGTGGTTTCCTAAAAATCGTGCCCTGAGGGACACCCACTTTTACAGCCTTTCCTGGAGGCCAAGTTCACTTTGCCAGTTTGAGTTCTGTCATTTAGGCACGTTCTCAGCAGATCCAGTACAACACCTCCAATTCCATATGCTTCAAGTTTTCGACTAGTAAAATTGCATAGTTAACAGTATCGTAAATGCCTTTGCCAGGTCGAGAAAAGCCACTACAGTTGGGCAACCATGCCTTAAAATTGTTGTATATATACCCAGTAACAAAAGAGATAGCCTCTTTTGTACCACGGTTCTTTACAAAACCATACTGTCTATCCGAAATTAACTTGTATTTGTTTTCACAAAGCCCACCAACCTCGAATATAAATAATTTTTTCCATTACTTTAGCAATATTAGATATAAGAGAAATTGGCCCATAGTTAGAAACTAAAACTTTGTCACCAAGCTTTATGCAAAGGTATTATTTCAGCAGTTTTTAAAGCTTTAGGCCATATGCCTTCATTCATACATACATTAAAAATATGTTCCAGAGGTATACTAATTTTCTATTTCTGGATAAACATTTTTAATACTTTGCTATTTATACCCACCATACCCCCCAGATTTTACTCTCAATTCCTTAATAGTTTTCCCAATTTCCTCAATCGAAGTAGGTTTGAGAAAAATACTGAATTGATTAGGCTCAAAAGTTTTTTTTTCATATTTGATATTTTTGTCAATATCTGAGGCTAGTTTATATCCAATATCACTAAAATAATCGACAAAATGATCAGAGATCTCTCTCTTATCAATTATTTTGTAATCATCATTTAAAATGAATTCAATATTATCTTTTTTATCACTATTTTTTCCTAATTTACGTTTAATAAAGTTCCATAGTTTTGTACTGTCATTTTTATAATTATTCACTTGATTTTTTAAGTAATTTTGTTTTGCAAGTTTGATAACTCTATTCAAAACTTTACAATAGTTATTATACTCTACTTTAAGAATTATACTATTTTTATTCTTTTTCCAAGTTAGATAAAGTATTTCTTTCCTTTTACACGAGGTTATTATGCCCGTTGTGATCCAGTCCTTCCTAGGACTAAATTTAGTTCTAGTTTTCTTATTTGGAACACTATACGACTCTTTTACAAGATCTTGTATAATTAAAATTAATTTATTTATTGCAACATCCGGATTATTTTCTAGTGTCAACAGGTTCCATTTTATCTGATCACTTAGATTACTTAGTTTATCATAATTAATACAAGGTAAAAATAATGGTTTATTTACTCTTTTGTCTATTCTAATTGAAACAAATAATGTGTAGTGGTCTGTAAAAGCACTAGTATACGTGAACGAGTTTATATTATTTAAATTAGATTTGATAAAGAAATTGTCTATACAGGAACCACCATCTACGGAAAGACTAGGTCTAGTTATATTGTTAAAATAGGGAATATAACCGCTATTCAAAAAATTGGACAAAAAATCGTTGGATACATCTTCATCACTTAATGTATTAATGTTAAAATCGACCGCCAAAACA
>NW_025402233.1:0-2549 GCF_020080835.1 Cotesia glomerata
ACTGTCTATTTACACAATATTATAAGTTATGTACACTTTTTGAGGTTATGTACACCTTTTAGAGGATATGTACACTTTTAAAGGTTATGTCACTGTTTATAGGTTATGTATACAATAGTTTATACACACACTGAATTCACACGAGACTATAGTTTATATACGCACGATAGTTTTTGGCACACTGGACTACAGTTTAAGCACACAATAGTTTTTGCACACTGGGCTACAGTTTTTGTACACTGGCTTATACTCGCGCACTTCACAACACTGAACTTCACTATATTTTATATAACACTGAATACTTTTTAATCACGAGAGATGTTTCACTGGAGACGTGTACTTCGTTTTTGTTAAGTACGCTCTCGGCGAGCTGCTTATATATGCAGAAAATACTGCGCAGTTACCACCACTCCTCTACCTCAAAACCGGTTTGATGACGTCATCTACTGCGCAGTAAGAAAATTGTAGAACAGAACGAGTCATCTACTGCGCAGTTAGAAATAGAACAAAGAAAACTGCGCAGTTAAGCGACCTTGAACAGGTTCAAACCTGTCTGATGACGTCATCTACTATGTAGTTAGAAAATTCTAAAATGGTATGAGTCATCTGATTCATAGAAATTTCTCCCACCCCTTCCACAAAACAAATCTAAACCTGTCTGATGACACCATCTACTACGCAGGTAAAAAAAAAAACAAAGAAAACTGCGCAGTTACACGACCTTGAACAGTTTCAAACCTGTCTGATGACTTCATCTACTACGCAGTTAGAAAATTCTAGAACAGAATGAGTCATCTACTACGCAGTTAGGAATAGAACAAAGAGAACTACGCATGTTGCCTGTGCTCTTGAACAAAGTTCAGACCTGTTTATGATCAAGCATCTGCTACGCAAGTTAGAAACAATGTCTGAGCACCAGATTGCGTGTATATAAAACCTTTCCTCGCATTGAAGCTTTCATGTAACTTCACTTTGGACATATAAAAACATGGAGACATCATACTACAAATGAGCACCCTGAACTATTGATCTGTTATGGCCAATGTTTAAGTGGTTAATAGTTGAGTGATGCTTTTGTCTAACCTCAAAATGTTGAACCTAAAACTTCAAAATGACGGAAACAGATTCAAAATGGCAGGAAAACAACGATTTTCTGCTCAAAATGGCGAACTCAAATTCAAAAATGGTGGAAATCTGATTCGTTGCGGATTCCAGACTCAAAATTTCGGCCACCGGATAGCGGATAGCAGCCACCAGATGGCGGATAGTGGCCACCAGATAACAGATAGTGAGATTCAAATTAAAAATAATTGATAGTTAGATTTGAAAAATAGTGGGAAAATGGCGGATAGTAAGATTTAAAAAATGGCGGCAGAATTACTCACCAGCACCACCTGGCAAAACCTCCACCATATCCACGCCAGTAAAACAGGCCACTCATATCTGCGGATGGTAACTTAGCATGGACACGAACCCACAAAGAGTTTTACTGATTGAGTAAAACCCCTGCTTACATACTCATTGACATTACGTTAAGACATCATCGCGGAAATATTCGGGAGGCATTTCCTAGGACCTCAAACGTCAACATCCGTTGAAACTCGATTTCCGAAAACGGGCAAAACCAATAACTTCCCGATTTTTGAAATCTTTTAATTTTCTTAGCGGAAGTTAAGAAATCTTAATTTAAAAAATATAGCTTTTAAAAGCTGTTAATTTGGTAGGAATATTTCATTTGTCATGAGATCATCTCAAAATAGATTTCCTTAAAAAAAAATCTACTTCTGATAGGGATTGCGGGGTAATAGGTGTTCAAATCTCAAATTTTAATTTCCGAAAACTGTAACTTCTATAGACCTCAAATTTAGTAGGAATCTTCGTGGATAATGTCAAGTTTAGCTGATAACGGATTTTCTCGAATTCTGAACCCTAAAAGGGATTGCGGGGACGTTAACAATGAGAATTCCCCCATTTTAAACAATAGTTTCTATGGACTCAAAGCTCTGTTGGAATTCTTTCATTTATAATGTGGTGGAAATCATCTCGAATAGGATCTTACGAAATTTTTCCCCAACATAGGAGTGCGGGGAGTGATAATTGTCAAAAATTCATATTCTTCCTAAAATAAAGTTCCTTTAACAGATTTAAAATTTGATAGAATCTTAAGAGAAACAGAAAATTACAGTGGATGGCCTTCAAGGTCAACCGATTTAAATATTTTTTTCTTTGTGTCAATCGGTTATTGATTTTAAAGACAGCCACGGGAATGTTAAAGTGTGATTGTCATTGAAAGTTACAATGAATATACAGCCTGAATAATCACATAGATAGAACGTACAGGCCAATCCGATGAAATTTAAATCTGTGCAAGACAACACAATACTCCAACCAAATTTCTCAAGTCTAGATCTAAAAATGCCACCCTATTCAACCCTAATTATAATTTTAAGTACCCAGCGGAGCGGCAGTAACTGGTAACTATATGTATATATATATATATATATATATATATATATATATATTATATATATATATATATATATATATAT
>NW_025402234.1:0-2549 GCF_020080835.1 Cotesia glomerata
TGCAAGAGAGAACGAAAACGATATGTACAAAAGTAAAAAGAAAGAAAAGTAAATTTACCGTAAAATAACCATCGTGAATAAACAACAAAATTGAACAGCTTTCGAATCACTCACACCACTATCAATATTAAAGTCCGGAAATATTAGCTGAATGAGATTTCATCAAATGGCAAATCGTTCGAAAAAAAAATTTTATTAGTTTGAGTCTGAGTGATCCAACAAATATTAGGACGACATAACTTATTATTAGTCGATTGTTGATAATGTGTAGATTTACGTTAGATCAACGAATAAAACAGAAATCTACAAATATAACAGTGTTCGTTTAAATTCAACACATTGTGAAAGTATTATGAAATTTATTTTTAAATATTATTATTGCAATAATAATTAATTCATTAGTAATAAACGATTGGAAATGTTATTATAATTTGTTATTATTATATTTGCTTATGTTATTATTATTATAAATTTACTCTGCTACTGTAATGAGCCAGTCCTGATGATGATGATAATGATTATAATAACTAACAGCTGTTAACTTAATAAATTAAATGAAAGTTTTATTTATTAATTTCCACACAAAAAAATTACAAGGATTATTTTTTTTTTTTAATACAAACAGTGTTATAATTAAAACATTTTTAATGACATAATAAAAAATGAATATGAATACAAACACATAAAATAAAATTTCTTACATTTTTAATGTTTGAGAAAAAGATAACTATAAAATCTTAATCATATCGCGTTACAGATGCGATAAAAATTATACACCCTTATGGCACCTGGGAACCAGAAGGGCGTATAACAAAATTCTATTTTTTTTCTAAGTTCAAAATTTTTAGTTTGAAGAAAGATTTGCTTTTGCATTTCTGCACGTTTTATACAAAAATACGTTGATTCTCGAAAAAATTTTTTTTATACGCCTATAGCTTCCGGGACCCACCTCGGATGCCATAAGGGCGTATAGAAAAAATTTTTTTTTGAGAATCAACTTATTTTTACCTGAAACGTCGAGAAATACAAAAAAAATGTTCTTCAAACTAAAAATTTTTTTAGATTTAGAAAAAATAACAGAATTTTTTTTTATTGAATGCGATATGTTTTTTAGTGACAATTAAATGAATATGAATACGAACAGATAAAATAATTTCTCTGACATTTGTTAATGTTTGAGAAATTAACTATAAAATCTTAATTATACTTTTTTAGTCACATAATTAGATTAATATGAATACCAACACATAAAATAATTTTTGATTTTTAGAAAAATTAGGGAGAAACATGCATTATTTTTTTTTTTCTTACCTTTTCAATATGTCATAAAACAACTTTTAAATCTTAATCATCAATTTTTTTTATTAGATATATTTAATTTGATCTTCGTTACGGAAAGTAAAGCTCTCTTCGAAATCGTTGCTCGCTGTCCACACGTTGAGACAAGTCGAGATATCATTTATAGTCATTCCTATCGCAGCATCCTTCGTGCCAGAAACCGAAATTGTGTAAGCGAGGGCACACATACAATTGAAACTTCAGCAACCTCACACTGCTCGCAAACCATCAGAATAAGCTCTCCGTCAGGATTGCGGCGAACGTGTCCAACTTTAAATTGTGCAGGCTGGTTTTCAAAAGGACATTGAACTTGAACATTGCGATTCCTTGGCAGCATCTTTTGTATTAATGGAACATTGCTGACACATTTGAGTATGCAGGCATGGTAAGCAAACCATTTCAATCGGATTCATGCCACAAATTGAGCACGTCATTCTTAGGCCTCTCCGTTTACAATCAAATCTGTAATAAAATAAAATACTGTATAGAGAAAAAATTGAAATGTAAGTATGTACGTTATCTCCTATGACTTAGTAGAAGTTAGGTTTATAAACAAAAAGAAAAATTTCTTGACTGGAGAACAAATTCTTGGCTCAAGAAAATTTTCAGGTAAAAATTTTTCTTGAAATTCTATTCTTGGAGGGAGTAATTTTTTTTAATTCAAATTATCATAAATACTTGATACAATAAATTTTTTATATCTGATCAAAATTTTTAGATATTTTAGGGAAGCCAGCGTCACCTACTTTCAGTTGAGAAAAAATTTTCTCACCTTTGAGAAAGCTCTTCAAATATTTGATGACCATATTATATTATTTTAGCGTGCAATTAGACATATTTAATGAGAAAATGATTCAATATTATTTGATCTTCTCATTATAGCCAGTTAATCAATAAAAGAATATTAATGAAAATTTACTTCTTATCGAGATATTTGATTTTTCAGCAAGAGAGAAATTTTCTCAAGACAAGAAAATTTATTTCTATCAAGAATCACATTTTTGAAGCAAGAAGTTGACTTTTTAAAACAAGATTTGTTTTGACTCAAATAAAGCTCTTGGATCAAGACACGCATTTCTTAAAGCAAAAGAATTAATGTTAGGGAAGAAGTGAAATTTCTTGTGTCAAAATTTTTTTTTCGCTCAAGAAAATACTGAAAGAAGAAAAAATATTTTCTTGGCTCAAGTGAACTTTTTTCTATAGAAAACATA
>NW_025402235.1:0-2548 GCF_020080835.1 Cotesia glomerata
TAAAATTTACTTAAATCGAGAAAAATTTCTTAGTTTAAGAATTTTTCTACTCAAATCAAGAAGATGAAATTCTTAAAAATTATTTACTTGATTTAAGTAAATTTTTTTTTCTTTGTAGCCATGGGCGTTCAATGGCAACCAAGACTTGAGCCAGAATTGGGTAACCGAGCCTTAGCCATTCAATGGGAAATTCAAACTTAATAAATCATTAAGTAATAGAATTTTAAACAGTAAACATTTATTGTTTAACGAATATTTTCTAACAAATTCTAAAATTTAAAATTTATTATTTAACCAAGACAATTGCATATCGTCAAAATTGATGTAGTCTTAAAAAAATTAAAAATATATTGGCTCTGCCAAATGAATCTTTTAATATTGATAACTTTAAACATGAAAATTTATCATAAGATATTAAAAATATACAGAACGATGTACAAAATTTAAAGCAATATAACAACTTGACTCTTTCATTTTTTTTTTTAACTATATTAAACATTTGTAAAAAATAGTTACTTTCTCATCGAAACACAATATTAAATAACATAAATTATATAACACAAACCGTCATTACTTCAGTCACTCACATGAGGATTTAGTTTTTAACAGAATATTAAGATGTGCATCAACTTTCCGGTCGTACGGTGTAGGGATTAGTTATCGGTCTGGCAAGCGCGTACTGCTCGGGTTCGAATCTCAGATTAGAAGAACGGATACGATTTTCACACTTTATTTCTTATAATTAGCATCAGTGCTGAAGTTTGAATTTACTTTACTTACAAAAATAAAATAAAAAACAACATTCCAATAATTCTTTTTATCATGTTTTATCAAATGGCATGGGCCAGAATTGTAAATTAACTATGGCTCAGCCCTGGCAACCAG
The DNA here is from genome assembly GCF_020080835.1 of Cotesia glomerata. Lineage (NCBI taxonomy): Eukaryota > Metazoa > Arthropoda > Insecta > Hymenoptera > Braconidae > Cotesia > Cotesia glomerata. The sequence continues at coordinate 886 of NW_025402235.1, forward strand.
GCTTGGCCCATCGTTATCATCCCAGACCCTCAACCAGGACTGGGCCAAGTTTGAGCTTACAAGCTTGGCCCAGAGTTTTATAGTTGAGTCAAGGTTGGGCCAATGGTTAGGCCCTCGTAGGCCTCTTTCCTCTATGGGAATTCCCAAAAACGATTTTTTCACTTTTTTTCGTTAACGATAACCCATACAGGAAAATACGACGGGGCCAGATATGGGCCACGCTTGGCGCAATGCCACCATCTCTGGCCCATGCTTGTAAACCCGCTTTGGCCCCTGGCCTTGGTAGAAGCCCAGAGTGACAACAGGGTGCCAAGCTTGGCTGCTTAAGACTGGCTCAAGCATGATGTAACCAAGACTTCTGGCCTCAAGATTGTTAACCAAGATCAAGCCCAAGTTTAGCACCATCCAAGACTGGCCCAAGTTTGTTAACCAAGACTGGGCCCAAGTTTTTAAGCCAAGAGCAAGCCCAGGCTTATTTACCACTTATAGAATTTATTTAAAAGAAGTAGATTATAAAAGATATTTAGAATTTAATTGTTTATCGTTAAAACCAAATTAGTATTAAGAACCCAATTTCGAATAAATTAAATTTTCTGAAATAAAATAGTAAAATTCTAATGAAACGGTTAAATTATTTTTGTGTAAAATGAGGAAGTTTTTTAGGCCAGAAATATTAAAAAGGAAATTTTTTAATTGTCATTGATTTATTTCAATTTTGATGTAGAGCTAACGCAAGTTTAGACGACTTAACTCCCCACTAGACCCAACTTTCGCCAATTAGAGAAATAAAGTGAAATTCGCATTTGTCCCAACCGAGATTCGAACTCGAGCCGCGCGCTACAGATCGATAACTAACCCCTATGCCGTACGACCGATGAGTTGATATACATCTCATCATTCATATGAACTAAATCTATATGCAGACGGAATGTGACGGTTTATTATTTATATAATTTATGTTATTTAACATTGTGTTTTAATGAAAATTATATATTTTTTACAAATGTTTAGTAATTAAAAAAAAGCAAAAGTCAAGTTCTTATATTACTGTAGACTTTGTAAATCATTCTGTATATTTTTAATATCATATTATAAATTTTAATGTTTAAAATTATTAATATTAAAAATTCAACTGTAAATTATTATATTTTAATTTTTTTTAAGACTACATCAATTTGGACGATACACAATTGTTTTGTTTAAAAAATAAATTTTAAATTTCAGCATTTGCTATCAAATATTCGTTAAGCAATAAATATTTACTGTTCCAAATTCTGTTACTTAATGATTAATTAAGTTTGGATTTTCTATTAAATGACCAAAGTTAGGTTGCTAAATTCTGGATCAAGTCTGGGTTTCCATTCGAAAGCCAAGGCTAGGCTTCCCAGTCTTGGCTAACGCTCGGGTGATCATTACGTCGGCCAAAGATAGGTTTCCCAGTCCTGGCCCAAGTCTGAGTCGCCATATCACAATGTTACGTGAATATAAAGACTTCAAAACCCAAGTTAAGGTGTCTCTAGGTTTGGCCAAAACTGGGTTATTCAGTCGAGGCCCATGTTAGGGGTTACTATTCAACAGGCGAGGTTAGGTTACACAAACTTGGCCCAAGTTAGGCTCCGTCGTTCAACTCTGGGGCTTCCTGTATGGGGAACTCACGAACGAA
>NW_025402236.1:0-2546 GCF_020080835.1 Cotesia glomerata
GAATTAAAACACCGTTACAAATTATTAACAATTAATAATGACATTATTAACTGTTAATAAATATTTGTTAACTGTTAACAAATATTTACTGACATTTAATAAATATTTGTTGAACTGTTAACAAATATTTACTAACACTAGAAAATCGAGCTTTGCGCGCTTCTGTCAAAATGAGTTATTATCAACAGTTTAAGTAATCATTATTTTTACAAATTTTACTCATTTATATTTAACCGTTGCCATGGTAACTAGCTGCCATAGTAACCGTTACCATGGTAATCGTTGCTAGGGTAACTGTTACCATGATAACCGTTGCTATGGTAACTGTTGCCATAGTAACCGATGCTATGATAACCGTTGCTAGTGGTAACTATTGCCATTGTAATGGTTTGCCGAAAGTGGTCACCATAGCAACAGCGACAACAATGACGACGTCACATCAACTTTTAATAAAGGATTTAATAAATATTTGTTAACTGTTAACAAATATTTACTAACGATTTAATAAATCGTATTTAATAAATAGTAAATAATTTGATTAACTGTTAATAAATATTGAGACACTGCAAAAATGTCCCGATTTTATCAGCCTGGCGAACTACCACCCGAAATTTCCGTTACCGACACTAGCTAAATTATGTGTAGCCCCCGTGACGTCACAAGACGACACGAGGAGGGAAAATCAGCTACGAGCCTCAAAACCTGAGCATTGATCGACACTTCGATCTATCCCCCGGTGTCAACCACCACGTTAGATATTTCTTAGTCAATTTACTACTATACCACTATTACCACTATTAGGTGATTACTCACTAAAACTTACTATCAATTAATCTTATATTCCTTTTTTACTACTATTAGGTGACTATTCACCATAATTTACTACTAATTCACTCTTATATTTCTAATATTAAATAATATTCATTCTATTGTTACAAATATTCTATTTTGTTAAGTTACATTACCGAAATACCACAAGTTTATATTAAAAGTGCTTATTTTGTGTAATAAAGTTAAGTGTATTGTTATCACCGCTATACACTATTACTAAACTACCACTATTCACCTATCTATTTACTACGACTATCTATCTACAACCTGCCAAAGGGTCAATCAAAGACAAAGGGTCATCGTTGCAGTTAAAATTTGTAAGTAAGTAAAATAAATTAACTGGCACGCGTGAGAACTTCTGTCTCAAACTAATAAAATCATCTAAAGATTGACACATTCAGTAGTCACGGAGCGGAACATCCCAGAGCAGCGTATCCCATTTTATGAAATTTAAGTGATTATTTGCCTATCCGCGAGGACTTAGTGACTTAAATAATTAAATTTTTAAATAAAGAAAAATTTAGTGTTTCAATATTTATTAAATCCTATGATGTTAAAAAATCATTTATTACAGCAATTAATAAAGCTTATTAAATATAAACAAATCGTACTATCAATGCAGTTTTTCGAGCTATAATAATTATAAGAGTTGTGTTTTGAGCTCGAAAGCTTAAAACTTTGGAATAGATAATTTTTCGAGCGTTTTGAACTAGTGCATAGCGGGAAATTCCAGGGATGGCCTTTAGGTTTAACCGTTTTTCCAGATTTTTTCACATGATAAATACGCCGATTATTGTTTATGAGACAAATATTTAATTTAAAAAAAAAAAAAAATGTATGGGACATTCCATGCCACATCGTACAGTTTAAAAAATTTGTTTTTGATTTTCGTAATTTTAGAATATTTTTTAGTATCCATCAAACAATTTCTTTAGATAAATTTTGAGATTTTTTTATCGCCGATTTAAGAGATATTAAATTATGTAAAGAACAATAAGAATTTTGAAAAGAAATGTTCGGATTTGAACCATTTTTGTAGAAGTTATGAGCGAAAAACCAAAAGAGAATAAGGTTTTTTATTCGTCAAAATTCGATATCTTTTGAACTGGTGATAAAAAAAATCTCAAAATTTATCGGAAAAATTTTTTTGATGGATACTAAATAATATCCACAAATTACGAAATGAAAAAAAAACTTTTTTTGAGTTGTACAATTTGGTATGGAATGCCTCATACATTGCTTATGTAAGTAATACTAATAATGAAAAAAATTTTTAATTTTAATATTTGATCTTGGATAATAATCGTCGCATTTATTATGATAAAAAAACTAAAAATTTCAAGAAATATTTATAATATTAATAATAATAAAATTTATCCTATAAATGATAGAGAAATGCATGTGCTTTGTAGTTAATAAATAATAAATTATTTAATGTTATATTATGTCAATTATAATTATAAATTAAGCGCCTGAATATATTTTACTCATTCAAATTTTGCCGCATCCTGAGTAAGAATTTTTGTGACGTCACGAGTGCCCCAGTTGCACCCGTAAGACTGTCGAATATTTATACGGTGCTGGTGTACGACTAATTAGAGTGAATAATTTCTCCAAATTAAAAATCTATTTTAGTAATTATCAAGAAAAGAAAAGTTTTAATAAATATTACATTTAGAACTACTTGGTGCTTACTATGTGGTTTCTTTTTAAAC
>NW_025402237.1:0-2542 GCF_020080835.1 Cotesia glomerata
CTTGTAAGTTAATGCGATTGCTTAGTCTGCAATAATAACGACTAATAAAAACGTTGTTCCGTTTTTACTTTAATTTTTTTGTAAAACCGGGAGCCCGTTTTTCAAAGTTTACTTTCTTTGCTTATTTATTGCAATAATAATCACAAATAAAAACGGTGTCCCGTTTTACTTAAATTTATTTTTAAAAAACTGGAAGCCCGTTTTTTCAAGTGTAATTCTTTTGCTCATTCTTTGCAATAATTATAATAATCGTAAATAAAAACGATGGTCCGTTTTTCCAAGTTTTATTTCTCTGCTTATTCTTAGCAATGGTCATCACAAATAAAAACGGTGGTCCGTTTTTCTAAGTTTTATTTCTTTGCTTATTTATTGCAATAATAATCACAAATAAAAACGGTGTCCCGTTTTTCCAAGTTTTATTTCTCTGCTTATTTTTAGCAATAGTCATTACAAATAAAACGGTGGTCCGTTTTTCCAAGTTTTATTTCTTTGCTTATTTATTGCAATATATCACAAATAAAAACGGTGTCCCGTTTTTACGTAAATTTATTTTTAAAAAACTGGATGCCCGTTTTTTCAAGTTTAATTCTTTTGCTCTTTGCAATAATAATAATAATCACAAATAAAAACGGTGTTCCGTTTTTCCGATTTTAACTCTCTGCTTTCACTGCAATAGTCATCACAAATAAAAACAGTGGTCCGTTTTTCAAGTTTTATTTCTTTGGTTATTAGCGATAATCATCACAAATAAAAACGGTGGTCCGTTTTTCCAAGTTTAATATTTTTGTTTTTGAAAAACTTTCTGTACTTAAATTTAAAAAAGAAAAAAATATCAAATAAACGTTCTCACGTTAATTATTTTTTACTTTTGCTTACTCTATATTTATTCGCGAATCTTCTAGGTAACCTGAAATCGTTGTATTGTATATGCAGAAAAATTCCTGATTAATTTAATTATAGCAATATTCAGTTATATTGCACAATCTACATCATTTTTTTACAAATATATAGTTTTTAATCATTCCCTTTTGAATTTGCCGCTCGTGGAGGGATACTACTTTTTACCACCCATGCGTACTTTGACATTGAGTACTGGTGGGAGAGCGACGCTGTGGTGGGGACGTGTGAGGTACCCAGGAACGAAAAGGGAAAGCTTTCAGTAGTCCGACTATACATTTATGAACTTGATTACAGACAATGCAAAAAGTTACAAGAAGACGGGAGTTTACGAATGGGTGATTCAGGGTTTATAGAGGGAGTAAAAAGAAATAGTACGGATTTTCGGACCATAATATTAGCAGGAAAAACAACAGTGGATGGAAAATGCACGGGAGTTTCATACAGCGATCCATTTGGCACCTGGGATGGAGTTATCGTGGCGACCGTAAAAATTACAATCAAAAATTATTTTGCGACCATTGAACGAGCCAGCAACAGGATAATTTTAGGAAGCGGGTCAAGATGCGACTGGGCAGAAGGGGAGTGTATCGACCAATCAGAGAATTACGTGTTTTGGGAAGTTATCAGGGATGATTCTTGTACGGCAAATCACCTCACACTATACGAGGGTCCAGGACTAATTCTATCGGGTGAACCAGGAGAACCCGAAATTTATACGTTAAACACGGAGGAGACCACCTTCGCGCTATCAAAGAAAAGGGAAAAAGAAATTTACGGCTACAAATTAATACAAACAGAGCACCCTAAATTATTAATCAGAATAATAAGACCAGGAGAACGGGGAGCGAGAACACGACCAATTGTAACGCAAGACTTAGATATTTTCACATACATAAATTCGAAATTTATATATGTAGAAAAACATATCAAACGTCAAATGAAAGCTTTGTACAGGAACATATTGCTACCACAAATGTAAAGTAGAGAAGCAAGTAATTTCCAATGCACTCATGTTTTCGGGACTTAAACCAAAAGAGTTTGCCTACGCTATAATGAAGGGCCCAGGATATTACGCTAGTCTCGCCGGAGAAATAATATATTTAATAAAATGCGTAGCTGTGGAAGTGACATTAAGGAAGACACAGGACTGTTACCAAGAACTACCGGTAAAATAGAGAGTTGGTTTCTAACTCCAAAGTCTACGATGATGATCAAAGAGGGAACGATGGTGGATTGTAATCAGCTGTTGGCAGTAGGATACGAAATAGACGGAGCATGGATTACAATGAAACCCGACTTCGAAAATACTGTCAGACCACAGACCTTGAGCCCATTAATGACACCAACTTGGAGTTATGAAGATCTGAAACATCTGGCAATGAGTGGAATATACACGGCAAAAGATCTTGAAAAATTAAGAAACAGAATAATGCTACCAGTAGAAACACCGGTAACAGTAAACAACATAGTAAGAGGAGCCACCGAAAGGACAATTTCAGGAAATTCGGGAATATCCATGGCAAAGTTCATTGACGAGGCAGACATCGAAAATTTCGCGAAAAAACAGTGGGAGAAATTTTGGGGAGGATCCTTGGTATTTGGCACAGCTAGTGCTGGAGTAATCGGAGTAATCATGGTATTA
>NW_025402238.1:0-2542 GCF_020080835.1 Cotesia glomerata
CGGTTGATTAGTTCGAGAGATATCCTCGACGAAATATTTGGAAATAAGGATTTTTTCAACATAACTTCGACATTTTTGAATAACTTTCCAACAGCTCTACCGATCGATTCCAAAAACTAATCAGCTCTTAACATCATAAAACCACGTCGATTGCTACCAAGCTGGTCAAAATCGGTTGATTCGTTCGAGAGATATCGTGAACGAAAGAAAACCGAAAAAAGTGTTTTTTCAGAGTTACTCCGAAATTTCTAGTTTGACCAATTAAAACTTAGAAATTATTTATAAGGCTTAAAAAACTACGTAGAATGCCGCCAACCGCGTAAAAATCGGTTCATTCATTCAAAAGTTATTGCGGTATGAACATTCAAAAAATAGTGTTCCATGAAACTTCTATCAGACTTTTGAGCTCAAAGAGCTCAAAAGCATAAAAAAGGTATCTTTTTGAGCTCGGAGAGCTTAAAACAACACACAGATTGTACTTTTGAGCTCGAAGAGCTCAAAAAAGCGGCCAGGTATTAACGGAATTAGCGGGAAGTTGCAGGGATGGCCTTTAGGGTCAACCGTTTTCCTAATTTTCTTTTTCTTGTTTTGCCGAGTCACTTTGGTCCAGGTATCATACCGGGCTGTCTTTTTCTGTGCTGGCTTGTCAATATCTGAGGAAGGGCTGGGCGTGGACAGCGGCCTCTTCTTGTTGCCATCTCCTTGCTGTGATAATTTCTTAGGAGTGGTCAGAGGTGGCTGTGATTTTTTGTTCAGACTCGGAGATGTTTGAGTCGTTGACGCCGACTTCGTTGGTGATTTGTTGGCCAGCCTATATGCCGTACTAATAGACGAAACCAATTTTCTGATCTCATGGTGGAGATTCTTTTTGTCTTTTATGAAGTCGGCTAACTCATCAATCTTGTTGCCGAGCCTCTCCATTGGTGACTGTTGGCCGGTGACGGTCGGTAGAGAGTTCATTCTTCCTCGGTGGGTTTGATTAGTGGCAGGAGCAAAAGGTCCTCCACTTTTTGAAGGAATGTTGCTCAGCTGTCCGTTCTCTGCCATCTGGGCTGATTTCGTACTCCCTGTAACCTTGCTAGCATTGCTAGACAGCAGAGCCATGGGGTCTACTCCACTGTTCAAACGGTCGCTTGATAACGACGAGTTTAGGCCCGTTTGCACGCCTTCCCTCGCCGGCACTGAGGTATCCATCCTCTGTACTGTAAACGATGTTTGAAAATCTTCTGACATTTCCATATCATCTTTTGCTAGGTTTTGGTCCACCCCGAGTATTCTGTTTCCTCGGTACCCGACGCATCTGACGTGCAGATATGCCGGGCATTCCCCTATCCGCCACCTGAGGAGGCGCCCGATGCGGGACCCAGCAAGCCCGACACGAGGTGTGTATGTGTGTATGTGTGTATGTGTGTGTGTGTGTGTGTGTCCGACTAGAAATTACTTTGGGATTACCCAGCGTATCTATCTGAACCTGATTAGGTCTCGAAGAAGTACGCTCAATAAGGAAATCCCTACAGGGCCTAATTTGCCCCTCAATCGGGCAATCCGAACGTAAAAATAAAAATTTGTCTTCAGTTTTTCCCCGATAGGGCCCTGCGTGGGACCCAAATGGGAAATCCCAATGCAAAAATGAGTAGTTTCATTCCGTTTTTCTCAATAGGGCCCTGTGTGGGACCTAAATGGGAAATTCCAACCTAAAATTAAAAATTTTTATTCAGTTTCTTTTAATAGGTTCCTGTGTGGGACCTAAAAGGGATAACCCAACAGAAAAAAAATACAATTTTAAATTTTTTCCTGTGGGATCTAAGAGGGATTACCCAAGGAAAAATAATAATAAAATTGTTAAGTTTTCCCAAGTAGGATCGGTGTGGGACCGAAGAGGATTTTCCCAACGTAATTTAAATAAAGCATCGATGGGTTTTCCCAACAGGGCTCGTAGTAGGATCCAATTGGGATAACCCAACCTGAGAGTAGATGCATACAGAAATAATCTTTAAATTTAGACAATCGTTCATTTATATAAAAAATCAATCGCCCAAAGATCTGTGAGCTTATATTATTAGAATATATTCCTTGTAAATTAATTAGAAATAAAAATAAAAATTAGCCGATAAGTATAGAAAAGAATTAGGAAAAAAATCATCAAAATTCCAGATTAAATTCAAGTACTCCACAGAAAAAAAAGGTTCACTTGAGCCAAGAAAATATTTTTCTTCCTAATTATTTTCTTGAGCGAAAAAAAAAATTTTTTTTGGCATAAGAAATTTCACTTATTCCAATAAAATTAATTTTCTTGCTTATTAAAGAAATAAGAATCTTGATCCAAGAAAATTTATTTAAGTAAAGAAAATTTTGTTGTTTTGAAAAAATTCAGCCTCTTGCTCCAAAAAATTTAGTTCTTGATAGAAGTAAATTTTCTTATCTTGAGAAAATTTCGCTCTTGCTCCAAAAAATTAAATATCTCGATAGAAGTAATTTTTCATTAATATTTTATTGGATCAACATGTCAAATGGGAAGATCAAATAATACTGAATCATTTTT
>NW_025402239.1:0-2542 GCF_020080835.1 Cotesia glomerata
AACAGTCGTATTTCAAGTGTGTGAAGAGGATTTACCTTTTCCTGGAGTCGGTATTTTAGGAAACGATTTTCTGGAACGAGAAAAAGCTGAAATATCTTATCATCAGCATTCTCTGAGTCTCATATCTTATCCGTCGAAAACAATTCATTTCAGTCTCGAAACTCAGCAATCCTCGAGGTACACCATACCTCCTCGAATGAAGATGACAATCTCGATCCCGATCGGAAACCCGGAAATAACCGAAGGATACCTGCCAAGAATACCTTTGCCTCAGGGAGTACTTTTAGGCGAAGCACTTGTGACAGTCGAAGACAAATTCGCGATGTGCATGGTAACCAACGTCACCAACGAGGCCCAAGAGTTAGACATTCCACCTCAGACGCTCGAGGAATTCGAATTCGACCATTCAAACTCAGAGGGGGACGAATCCGACGGACCCGAATCCTGCAAGTCTTCAAAAATAACAGATCTAAAATCCAGAATCGCCTACATCATGGATAAAGTAAAACTGAATCACCTATCAGAACAGGAAAAAGAAACAGTTAAAAATCTAATTCGTAATAATCACGATATTTTTCATATTCCTGGAGATAAATTAGGATGTTCCAAAAATTTTTCTTGTAGAATCGAAACTACTTCAGATATGCCTATCAGAATTAAACAATACCGGTTTCCTCCTGAACAGCGAAAAGAAATAGCTAAGCGAATCGCGAACCTCGAAAAACAAGGCATAATAAGACGATCCAATTCTCCCTACAATTCACCACTCTGGATAGTCCCGAAGAAATCCACTGATCCTCAAGTAAAGAAATGGAGACTGGTCATTGATTATAGACAACTGAATAAAATCAGCAGGGGGGATGCATACCCACTCCCGCTTATTATAGACATCTTAGACCAATTGTCAGGAGCCAAAATCTTCAGCGTATTTGATCTGGCCAGCGGATTCCACCAAATACCGATGGACCCAAGAGACGCTCATAAAACAGCATTCTCCACACCGGACGGGCATTGGGAATACTGCTGTATGCCTTTTGGCTTCGAAAATGCTCCAGCTCAATTCCAAAGGATGATGGATTCAACATTCAGCGGACTTAAAGGAGTAGAACTGTTCGTTTATATTGATGATCTCGTCAGCTACGCGAAAACGCTCCCTGAACACGAAGCAAGGGCAGAGAAACTATTCAATCGTTTAAGAGAAGCGGGATTAACCCTTCAACCAGAAAAATGTAAATTTTTCTGCCCCGAAGTAGAATATTTAGGGCATATAATAACAAAAGAAGGAATAAAACCGGATCCTAAAAAGATAGACTCCCTTAAAAATGCCTCAATTCCTCGTAATCATACTGAAGCTCGCAAATTTATGGGTTTAGCTAATTATTATCGCCGTTTTATCAATAACTTTGCCGAAAGGGCAAAACCCATTACGGATCTAACACGTAAAACTAAACCATTCGTCTGGACGATTGCAGGTGAATCACAAAAGCTTTTGACGATGATTAAAAATGCCCTTTGTGAGGGACTCCTTTTACAATATCCAGACTTTTAATCCAAGAACATTCATCCTGGCTACCAGCGCTTCAGATACCGGGATTTTCGGGAATTCTGAGCCAAAGTTAAGACCCCCTTCCTCACAGGAATCTACCGCGTCAAGTCCGGAATCCGAGGAAAAGATCGTCGCCTGTGTCTCCCGCGTCTTCCACGATACCGAAACTCGTTATACTGAAATGAAAAACAAAGCTCCAGCTGTCGTTTATGCCATACAGCAATTTAGGGCATAACCTTTACACGGAAAAAGATTCATCCTTATTACAAGCAGTCTGTGCGTAGCCTGGTTCAATGGACAGCATAACAGTCCTAAGTTAACAGGATGGCAAAATGAGAGGTCAAAAATTAACGAATACAAATTCAACGCTATTGTTCGACATACAAATCACGGAACAATACGCCGAGGGACTCTCCTATAATCCCAAAGGTCAAACATATTTCCTTGAGACCTGAAACGGAAGCTGATCCTCTCGCGCTTCCCTTCTCGGTTAATAAGAACAAAAGACGAACATCCCAAAATAACCGATGACCAAGCCATCAACGCTGTAAAGTTAGAATTCAGGACGCCCACCTGGAACTAAAAACAAACCAAGAATTAAAAGCGCACCTGAAATTCGGGATACCATAGCCTCTAGACTACGAATGCGCACAGGGGGACGACGCGAGTACCCCTCGAAAAGAACTATAAGGAATTGGAGTCCAGCCAATGTCGAAGATGATAAGCGTTGATAAAACCCAAGAGGGGGACGACGAGATCTTTAAAATCCATCCGAACGTCGAAGAATCGGCGCTAGACAAGGGACAAGAGGGGGGACGGATGAATCAGAAAAGATCAAGAAACACCTGCCGCTCCAAAGCCCCGTAGAAAAAAACTTCAAGAACTCGTTAAAATGTTCGGACGAAATGTTAGGAAAGCTGACGTCCTATTTCCCCAATCCAGTTATTCGAAATCAAAAAGCTCTCGAAAATCTTGAGCGTGAGGAACTGATTAGTC
>NW_025402240.1:0-2540 GCF_020080835.1 Cotesia glomerata
AGTCTAGTCAACAAGTTCAAAAACGTGAAAAATAGAGATAAAGGTCCTAAAAATATGAGCGATGGCTCATTCGATTCGGAATCACCTCTAGAAAAATGTTTTTGAAGGATTTTGGTGCAGGTAAAAATTGCAATTGTTATTAACAAAATAAGATGGAAAAAAAACGATATTTCGTTTTTGTTAATAACTCGAAAAATATTAATATTTAAGCAATTTTGAAAAAGCCCGTTAAAGAGGAGAAAATTTCCAAGAAAAAGTCCGTACTCCCGGAACTCTATCTCCATTATTTATAATTTTAATTTGACGTTGAAAATAGGGCTCCGCGCGGCTGTTACGGCATGCGCGCGCCGCCGCTAAAGAGAGCTCAGCAATAAAAATAATTTTTTTATAACATAAAATGTGATTTTAAAAATTTGAAAAAATTCTAGTATCTTCTTAACACTTGAAAGAATCGAGCCGCGAAGAAAAAAAGTTTAATCACCATTTTTGAAAAAGTTATCTAATTGTTAACTAACAAATTTTTTCCCAATCTCCGTTGGCATAAACAATGGGATAAAAGGTATAAATAATTGGCCTATAAATTTTAAACTTCGTGGAGCCCTTTTGATATATATACTTTATAAGATCCTGCGATAAATTTTCATTAAAGTTTATTAATTTGTTAATTATGATTTTTATAACTATTGAAAAATTAAAAATCTAAAAAAGTTGATAAAAATTTTTTTCAACTAATATTTAGCTATGCCTGTTTTCACATTAAGCAATGGCAGTAATTAATATAGGTTATGAATTTTTACGTAATCTATATATATAAGCGAAATACCACTCACTCATCACGAGATCTCCGAAACTATTCGCCCGATTGACTTGAAATTTAGCATAGTTACTCCATTCGTGATGTAGACGCTCACTAAGAACGGATTTTACGCAATTCCTAGCCAAAATGAATTTTTCGTCTACCATCACATATGCCCCCCCTCCCCTACCTCTCATTCTTCACCTCCCCTCCCGTGCCCGATAATCTTTCCCCCTCCCTATATCTCTCTCTTTTTTTGGGGGCGAAATATCATTTTGACCCTCTAATCTAAGAAACCATCAGTGGCACCCGTAAATTATCGAACTCAACCCCCTACAACCACCCACGCTAATCAGCCTTTGCCGCTGGTTACCATTGTCATGGTTATCGTTGCCATGGTTACCGTTGCTATATGGTTACACCGTTGCCGTGGTTACCGTTGCCATGGTTACCGTTACCATGGTTGCCGTTACCATGGTTACCGTTATCATGGTTACCGTTGCTATAATAACTGTCAAAATGATTGATTTTAAATTTTATCGATTGACTGTTTGGGACAGTAGGAATTCATAATCATACACGTTTTTAAGAAAAGAATAAGCTAAATCAATTAATAACTGAAATAACTTATATGTATTGGAATAATCATGAAGGAATGAACTCGATTATATCATAACACAGATAAATTAAACATAAATATTATCAAGTTGATATTGATTAAATGATTATACTGATTTTAATGATTAAAATTAAAATGAGTAGAATTGTGTCTGATGCGTCTTCTCTAAAATTTTACAACGATAATACGTTAAATTATTTATAAAAAACGGTCCGATTTAAAGATAATTTCTAATAAAATGAGTAATAATAAATATATTTTTTAATACCACTTAATTTGTTATGAATTTATTAATAACTAGCTGATACCCGCCCGCTTCGATAGGAATACAATAAATTTTTATGGTGTAACCTGAGATGAAAAATATAAACAAAATGGTTAATTTCAAAAAGATAATGAATATAAATTTTGAATTAGAAAAAGTGATTGTTTGTGATGACCGGTGTTAGCGAAGTATTAAATATATGAGAGAAAAGTATTTTATTATTAACATTTTTAAAATTAAAAAAATTATTGACATTTTTTAAAAATTAAAAATAATACTTATGAAGAGCGGAAAAGAATAGGGGAGTTACGGATATATTATTACGTGAATCGTTCCAACATTCACGTAACAAGAACTAATTGGAGGAGGGAAGAGATTGAGAAAGAAAATAGGAAGGACAGCTTCTTAATAAGAGTTTACAGAATATGCGAAAAAAATTCAGATAGCTCGGACAGGAGATTCGGAACCCAGAACCTTCCGGTGACATGTCGGCTTTACTCTACCATTCTTGACCTATCCGGGTCTAGACAGCGCTAAATGTTTAGGATAACATTATTATAATGGGAACGCATCTCACTACACAGTACGTCGCATGGGTGATGCGGAAATGCTGTCCTAATGACAGATTTACTGACTAACTTTGACCCCATTGATTGATTGATTATTAATAATAAATACTTTTCTCATATATTTAATACTCGCTAACACCGGTTATCATAAACAATCACTTTTCTCTAATTCAAGAATTTATATTAATTATCTTTTTTGAAATTAATCATTTTGTTTATATTTTTCATCTAAGAGATTACAACATAAATTTTATTGTATGCCCAGCTTGAAGCGAGGTGGGTATCAACTAG
>NW_025402241.1:0-2538 GCF_020080835.1 Cotesia glomerata
ATATATATATATATATATATATATATATATATATATATATATATATATATATATATATATATATATATATATAGTATAGATGGGTCAAAGGTCAACTCCGTGGAGAACCTTTTAAAATTTCAATTTCGAGTTCCGCTTTCAAATGGGGCTGTGTTTGGGCATTCCCTGAGATATTTTGGGGTGAGACGAAGTATTTGATTTTCATAATTTTTTTACCAGAAGCTTAGTTTATGCATTTCCGGTGAAAATTCGAAATTTTGGCCGGAAGTGCCCATCCAAATCTCCTGTTAAAAATCCTATGAATAATCAAATAAATCCTCTGACTCCAAAATATCTCAGGAAATGCCCAAACACAGTTGCTGTTAAAAGTGGAACTTAAAATTTCAACTTAAAAAGGTTCTCCACGGAAGTTACATTTTGGCACACCCTAATATATATAGTATATATATATGTTGTTATATATATATATATATATATATATATATATATATATATATATGGGTTCTTTCCATTTCCGTCACTCATTTTTACTTCTTCCATACATTTCAATGACTTTTCATCATTTCAGTGACGTCATTGAAATGTTATGAGAAAAATCACATGACTTATACATTTCTGTTAATCACGAAAATGTTCTAAATCAGCCGTATAATATTATCTTCGTAACAAGTAGAAATTGATTTTCTGTTGATGATCTTTAATTAAAAAAACGCTTTGCCATTCCAATCAATGGAATTTCATTGAACTCAATTTCAAGTCATTAGTAGTTTCAGCCAACCGTAACTACCTGACATGCTGTATCAAGAATGTCTCACACTTTAGTGGCTTTCCTGCAATGTTCAACCATTCAAACGATTAAAATATTCATGTGCATCACGGAATGCAGATATATTCGTATCTTCTTTTAAGTTACTTGATTTACCGGCAATAGTGTAATATAAAGAGACCACGCGAAATTATTGTGATCCCAATCGCATGGAGTCTGAAATTAGAAAAAAGTTTAAATCAACTAAATCGTTCATCTAGGAAATCCAATAGATTAAAAGCACTCAACTTTTCATTAAAAACGAATCCATTTCTTGAAAAAAATTTAGCATCCAGGAAAAAAAATTTTTTTAATTTTATGAAAATTGATATTTTATGAAATTTCACTCATGAAATTTTCTACAATTTCATATTAAAAATGACTTATCGAAATTTTATAAAATATCATGAAATTTAATAAGACTTCACGCAGTTTCATGAAATTTTTAAAATTATCCAAAATTTTATACTAGAACTGTCATGAGATCTTGATAACAATTTTGTAAAATTTTTCACGCAATTCTATAAGATTTCACAATAAAACTATAAAATTTTAGGTAGTTTTGTGAAAATTACACAAAATTAAAGTTTCAGTATTTCAAGAAAATTCATAAATTCTTAAAAAATTTCATGAATTTTTATGAAAAAATATAACATTGTATCACATTTTTTGAGATCACAGATGGCTTCATAATAATGATTTCATGGTAAATGATAAAATTTTAGTAAAATTTCAAAATATATGAAATTTTCTACTTCTGCAATGGGATCTTGACATTAATTTTGTAATATTTGATTAATTGATATGATATTCTGTAAGATTTCATAAAATTATATTTTATTTCATAAAATCTTATGGAATTAAGAAAAAATTACAATCTCCGAATTTTACATAATTTTAAAGAATTTTATAAAATTATCTAAAATTTGGCAGAAATGATTTTATAGTTACATATATGATTTTATTAAATTTATATTCATAATCGTGATCTTAATGATAATTAAGAAGTTATTATAGAATCAAATGAATCATTCAATAATTTCATAAAATTCCATGAACCATTGTATAATGATATAAAGCTCCGTAGAATTTCATAAAATTCTACTTGATATATAAAGTTTCAGGTCCGTCCCCGGTCTTTTAAATCGTTTAACGCATGATTAGGGGTAATTGTCTTTGAAGAATGCGAAAAATTTATAACATAGCTAGTGTTCAATTAATGAATTCAGAAATTTGATGTGCTCAAATAATGTTTTTCCAACACAACATGTTTCGAGGACTGTCCCCAAAGTATGCTTTTTTTATTTGACATAGTTTGGAGACTGTCCTCATAGGATACAATAATCAGATTATACGTATATTTCCGTAAGTCACTAAAATGTATGAGTGTATATAATCTATGCATACATTTCTGTGAATCTTCGAAATGTATGTATGTAAATACACATACAGTTTTCGGTCTTTCCCTACTTTTCGAATCGTTTGACGCATGATTTGGGAAGATGGTCGGCAGTGAATCTGAAAAATTTATAGCATAACTAGGGGTCAAGAAATGAATTTAAAAATTTGATGTGCTCAAATAATGTGGTTCTAACACAGCATGTTTCGAAGACTGTCTCTAAAGTATGCTTTTTTCATTTGACATAGTTTGGAGATTGTTCTCATAGGATACAATAATAAGATTATACGTTTATTTTCATAAGTTACTGAAATGTATGAGAGTATATAATTTC
>NW_025402242.1:0-13337 GCF_020080835.1 Cotesia glomerata
TTAATACTAATGCCTACAGGGTTTATTTCTCTTTCATGAATATTGTTATCAGAAGAACCTAATATTACGTGCGTTTCACGTTGTAAAATTCGAAACCGCTCTTCTAATTTCCATAACTTCGGTGTAAGCCACTTCGCGGCCCAAACAATTATCTGTCAGCAACCTTAGTTGGTTCTGCCAACAGTTGAAATGCTTCTATGTGGTAGCTCCGAGGAAATGATTTTGCAACTCCCTATTTCCGTCTGTAACTGACCATAATTAATGTGATATTTAAGTATAATTCTATGAATATTTTGTGGGTAAGATATCTATGTTTATGTGGGTATATATGTGTTTTGACCATTTTAATTAAATTAACATTGATTTGAGACGTTAAGATAGTATAACGAAGTATCAGTAATTGGATTTTTCTCGACACACTGCACATGTGTGGCCAGTTCATTTTACACACCCTCGACACTGCAGGCCACCATATGTCCACAGGGTGAGAATACTATCTCCATCTTTTCTGATTTTGCTTAGCACTTCAGTCCATGGTAACTTTCATCAATTAAAATTAAATTCGTGATTCGTCTCCGCTTTTCTTCGGTGTCCCTTCCTTTGACTATCGTTGGCTGGCAGATGATTACTTGTTTCCTCAGCATGAATTGATGAAGTTGTCTTGTCGCTTCCTCACTGTTTGTGCGGGGAGCGGAGACTTTCACTTATAATGTCGTCAATAAAATCTTTGACCTTTCAATTATCAACACAAAATGACAATTCTTGAGTTCATTTTGCGTGTTGTTTCCATGGATCCTCTTCAGGTTCCACAGTCGCTTAGTCCACCTCCGCAATGGTAACAAATTGTTCGGTCTCCAAATCCTATCATAAGTAAAACCCGGCTTCAACGAGTTGCTCCTTGGTTTGTGCCATTGAGACAGGCCAGTGCGTTTGAAACTCTCTAATCTCTAATCGCCTTTGTACGCGCGAAATTTGGATGTTCTGGCTTTGGAATGTTGGTGGAAGACTTCCTTTTCAAGTCACCAAGTCTCGATCGAGGAGCGAGGCGGGCGGTGTGTTTGGTTCCAAAGCCCGATACTGCGTTGGGTCGAAATTCGTCTCATAGTGAGCGTCTATTACTTGGGATTAAGACCGTACTTGCTAGGGTTTTACTCCAAGGGGTACATTCCCGCATCGTAAGCTCCTGATGAATCGACAGGGTGGACTGCCACGCGTTGATGATCTGATAGTGGAGTTTGTCACGACTTCTTCCCATTCGCTTATTGAAATGCCACACTCAAAGCATTTGACCTTGTCACCTTGGCCAGTGTAATAAAAATCCAGCAGTTGCCATTCTAGTTGGGTCCATATACCTCAGGGAGCCAACTACACTATAGCTCTGTAAACGTGCTTCTAATAACTTCTCTCGGTAGTCCATTGACGATTGATTGGTGGGGCAGCTATAGTAATTATTTGTTGATTATCATCATTTTCTCGCTTAGGAATAGTTGATCAGGATCAGCTGTTTCAGCTGCCGAGGTTGCTGTTATGGGTACATAAGTTTCCCATTTCTGAAATGATCTAGAATATTTGATTATTTATAGCCTTTCCTTAATCCTAGTGTTAATAACTAATAGAATAATTACTCGCTCTCGCTTTCGCTTCCTTGTTCCGCAGACCCTCAAATATCTCGGAATACGCGAGGCGATTAGAGATGGACGATTTTGTCCCTTGACCGAGTTTTTATTCTAATATTGCCCGCGATCGGAGGCATGATATCTATGACCTCTCATAGGGACGCTTCGTATGGAAGGTGTAACTTCCCCTTTTTCTTACCTTTCAATAAGAATACATAATCACCTGGCAGGAAATTTACTTCGTTGGTTGTCCTGTCATCGTACTTTCGACCTTTCCTTAGCTGTATTAAATTTTCCCTGGCGAGAGATTGAACTTCGTGTAATTCTGGTAGTGAGTTCAGTAATGAAATCTTCGTACGTTATAGTTTACGGTCCTCGTAGGGCCTTCCGGATGAAGAGCAATCTCACGCAGGTCTCCCATATATTAACTGGAACGGTTGATATCTGTGATTTCCCTCATGAACACTGGTGTTGGCAGAGAAAGTGGCTAATTCTAGCCATTCGTCCCAATCTTCTTCTTGATCCGCAAATTGTTTCCAAGTATTCCGACCAGGGGAGTGATGAGACCGCTCTAAGGATCCGACTTGCTCTTTGGGGTCTGAAGATGCTGGTAGTTCGGTATCTCTTGATCCGAAAGATTTTTGCCGAAGATTAGCTTCCTCGCTTGCTGATGAGGGTGGAACCTTGATCTGTCAAGATAGATTTTGGAGGTCCGTATGCACAAATGACTCTCTTGGTAAAAAGCCTTGGCGATGTCTATTGATGTAGTTTTTCTTTTAACGGTACTGCAATGACTAATTTAGTTAAGCAAATCTTGAGCGGTAAGAGCCTGTACATATTACCTGTTGTTTTGTCCTGGGTAATGGTGGCCCACTGCGATATCCACCAGCTACCTTGTCCAAAAGCATTCTCAGGGTGTCTGTTATCTGCATAGGTTGTTTAGTTTTTTATCCTTTTAGCTTTGAAGAGTTGACAGGACAGACAGTTCTGTAGTTAAGTTTCTGAACTATCAAGCTTTCATATCCTCCAAAAATAACGTAATCTAGAGTCGCTTTGAAGGTTTTTTAGTGACACCCTTGTGTCGTCCTCTACGAAAAGCTTGGACGCATGTGTTTCCCCAGCCAGGTCTTGTCGCTCGTTCCGAGGGCTGCGTGCTCAACTTCTCCCAGACACAATATTGGGGTTGTATCCCACCACAGCGACAACCATGGTCGTACATAACTTAGTACTTGTATCCAAGACTTGTCATTTTATAATCTTTGATTTAGACATGCTTATGGAACGTAGTTTGAGTTGGTTTAATGTTTGGCCCAGAATTTTCTGGATGCGGATCCAACTAGGGCTGCCTTAGAATCCCACTATGATGGCAAGACCGGTGCTTCGCTTCTACTCGAGTGACAGTAATTTCTCCGGCCTGACAATTGCTTCGCCCTAGGTAGGAGTGAGTCAGCTCGTACATCTTCTGAAAGGATTGCTTCATCACGAGTTCCCCTTTCTCATTCAAGAAATGCAGGTAATTGTTCCGTTGCATGTACAGTTGATCTCGGGTTTCTATTCATGCAACGCCTTACCGGACCAGGTTGGGTTTTGAGATCAGAGGTCATTTCCTAAGTTGAATCCACTTACTTCCTGGCTGCTGAGGGGTTTCCTTCACTCACATCTGAATCTAAATTCTTCAGCATTTCGAGTCATTAAGCTCTCACGGTCGTTTTGGTTTTGCTACGAGGAATCACTTAAAGTTTTCCTCTTAAGTCAGGAAATCTGGCTCGATCAATCACTTGAATGCTGCTTCCAGTAGACTCGTCTAACCTCACTAGGTTCTGGATCTATTAAGATTTTCTTCTTGTTTGTTGCGCGTGGTGTACCCTTTTTGGATCTTGGAAGTTGGAGGCTGAGGGGTCATTTCCCGTCGGTCGACGATGTTATTATGTTGTCGGCTTGCGACGTGGATGGTTGAGGGTTCGGTGCACATGCTGATTGTAGAGAGCTGCTGCTGTTTGGGATCTCGTGAGCTGCTAATACTGGTGTATTCTTTTTCCATGTCCGATATTGATGAGTCTCGATAATCAATGCGTCATAAGGACTGGAGCGAGGCTAAAAGCGTATACGCGGATGACGGTAAATGTTCATGGTACCATACCGAGTTGGAGATGAGACTGTAACTAACTCTCCTGAGCTATTTAATTTGTTCTCTGTATATTTCTCCGTGGAAGTCTTCCTCATTTCCTTATCCGTCTTGATAACATATGCGGGCATCGTATCGTATTTATCGAGAATCTCTTCTTCATCAGGAGTTACCTCAGGTTGTATGTTTGGAGGATTCCTTGACAGTGCATCAGCGCGTTGACGTTGGTTTTACCTGCCTTATAAATTACTTCAAATTGATACTCCTGCAACTTCAACCTCCATCTGGTTAAACGAGACGTCGGATCGCTTCGCAGTTTGCATCCACACTAGCGGTTTGTGATCGGTTACTAATTTAAACGGCCTACCGTATAAATAAAGGCCTAAACTTGGGCAATTGAATGTGGTACTGCTAAGGCTTATTTGTCGTACGGTCTATCTTTTTGCTCATTATCATTTAAGACTCTCGAGGTGTATCCTACAGGACGATCACTTACCAATGGGCCCTTGACTTAATATTCCGGCTATAGCAATCCCTGATGCATCAGTAGTTACCACGAAAGGTTGATTTTTGGTCAGGGGTATTGTAACACTGGTTCTTCGCATAATTTATCGCGCAACGTTTCGAACGCGGCTTGCTGACCTTCACCCCACTCAAACGCGACTGATTTTTTTAATAAATTAGTGAGAGGCTTAGCTATCTGAGAGAGAATTTGTGTATAAACCGTCGATAGTAACCGGCAAGGCCTGAAATTGCCGAATGTTTTCTGACTTCGAGGTCGAGGAAAATTTTTAACTGCTGATATCTTCGTGGGGTCGGGCGTACCCCGTCGGCTGAAATAATGTGCCCTAAATAACACATACTTCCTTCCGTAGAAACTCGCATTTATCTGGCTGTAATTTCAAATTAGCATTTCTTAGTCTTACCATTACTCGTTCCAACTTCTTCATGTGTTCTTCTAATGATTTTGCATAAATTACGATGTCATCCAGGTAGACGAAAATCTCTATTCCTTGTAACCCGGACAGAACTATATTCATTAAACGTTGAAAGGTGGCAGGTGCAGTTTTTAAACCAAAAGGCATTCGGATGAACTCGTAGTGTTTGAAAGCCGTCGAGAACGCTGTTTTGTGGCGATCTTCGGGGTGTACCTCTACCTGATGATATCCTGATTTTAAATCTAAGGTGGTGAAGTAGATGGCCCCTCTAGTTGCTCCAGGATTTCGCTGATGAGAGGTAGCGGTTGAGCATCCCGCTTGTGTCTTTTCATTTAGAGGCCGGAAGTCTAAAACAAGTCTATACTTTCTATTCCCTTGAGAATCGGGTTTCTTACCAACTATCCAGACAGCTGTGTTGTATGGTGATGAGGATGGTATGATGATCCCTTGATCCTCGAGTTCCTGTACTTGTTGATTTATTTCTCCTCGTAACGTTTGAGGGTAACGATACTGTCGGGTAAATACGGGGACATCGTCGGTGGTCCGTATTCGGTGTTGTAGTACATTCGTACAGCCCAATTTATCTCCGGGTATAAAAATAACTTTCGTGATGTCTTTTAATGTGTTCGATAATATTTTCTCGCTCCTCGCTATTCATGTGATCATGCCTCAATAATTCTATTACCTTTTGTATCCGTTGACTGTTACGTTTTCTATATCTTCAGGGTGGAGTTGTTCGTTTCTCTGGTTCCAGACATCTTGATTCTCCCGTGTTTCTTGCTCGTACTCTCCCATCTGTTCGGCTTCTTGGTCCAATTCGTCGTCGTTCATTATACTAAAATCACCGTTTTCTTCTTTGAAGGTAATTTCGTCCTTCCTTTCCCCGTCGCTTGACACCTCTTCTTTGAGTAGATCGAGGTAACTCGATGTGAATGGTAACGAAAGACCCCGGCTTGTCATTTTCTCTAAAGCTCAAGGTCGTTCGTGCCACATTCATCGGACTACGGCTATCCATACCAATGTTGTCCGTTGATTCATTAACTCCCATTAATTCTGTAGATTCTCCCGCAGATTTCGTTGGTTCGATTATTCTGGAGGCTGGTACTGACAGAGTTATAGGTTCCACTCTGCCAACACCATCCTTCTAACAATCATCACAATTCCTTCGTTATTTTCTTCATTTATATTTTCTTCTATTTCACTTTCACCACTCAATTCCTCAAACGAAATATACGCTGACTCTACACTATCGGTATCATTATTATTTTTTTCAATCACATTATAACCACTTAATAAATCCACTTCGAATACATTAGTTCTCCCTAATTTATAAACATCAGTAACGGTTAAATCATTGGTATCTCCCTGCTGCATATCCTTACAACTGTTATTGTAATCAATCTCCAATATTATTGTCATTATAAAAGATATCATCTATGTTGATTAAACCATTACTTATATTTTTACACAAATTCGTTTCGTTACAATTACTTTGGTTTCTGTTAGTTAACTTTTCCTTACAATTGTTCATTGTATCTGTCGAATTACTAGCACTGTCAAATTCGCGACAAAACTCATTATTAATTGAAGGTGGTTTATCATTATTTCCTTCACTAGTATTATTTTCAATTGATAACCTAATATCATTATCTGTGTCATTATTCGTTTCAAGGCAGAATTTCTTATCTGGTAATATTCCAGCATTAATGTTTGACCCGCGAAAAAGGCCCCCATTATTATTATTACAATTGTTATCAGTACCACTTTTAATTAATAACTCGTTATCATGGTTACAACAATTTTCATTAATATTATTCTCAATTAACAAATCATCATTATCGTTATAGCAATTATCGTTATTCCCACTATCAGTTAATAACTCATCCTCCTTAATACAAAAATTTTCATTACTTTCATTGTTACCATTGTTTTCTCTTACTAGATGATCGTCAGTATTATCATTATTGCTTAATTCACGACAAGAATTTTTACTCAATATCACCTGCTTGTCATTATTTTCAGTATCTTTGTCAGTATCAATATCATTCTTCATTAATAATTCATCAACATTAACAATCTTATTCGATTCGCGACATATTGCGTCTATTTCTTTAACATAATTATTCCTTAGCTTATCGCTTAATTCTCCCATTATTCCTCCCTTACTAATTAATTCCTCATCTTTAATTACTCGATTAGTTTTATTTTTACTTTCGTAATTCTCATTTTTAATTAATTCCCGATAACCTATCGAATCGTTTCCCATTGTATTTGCAATCGCTTTATCGTTAATTTCGATTAATCTCCGACTATTAATCTGATCATTGTTCATAACAGTTAATTTTTTATTTAATACATTAATTTTTCTTTTGTTGTTCCCTAGTACCTTATTTAGGTCAAGCGCTTTATTTTTTTCTGGTTCCTTATTTTTACGAAACGGTTTTAAATCGAAAGGATAACTATCATCTGAATTACCCGAACTTGTGCTCATACGAGAAGTCGAGGTTACACTATTGCTAACAACACCGACACTATTCTTAACATTAGCTCCTACATCATTATCGGCACTCTGGCCCTTACAGAATTCATTACCGGCACTCTGGTCATTCCAAAAGTTCAATAGGGTTTTATCCTCACCCTTAAACTTCTCTTCAACTCCGTTTACCTCTTTATATGGTTCTAACTTAACCACTGGTACTACTATCTCTACTTTTTTCTGTGTCGTGTTAATAGCAACCATGTACGCCTTACCATCTCGATTGGTGACAAGTGCTTCTCCCAAATATATCCCCTTACCAATATTTAACTGTTTAACATACCCCGTTTTTACCTCAGGGTTGGCAACCCGTACGTAAAACCCCGTTCTCGACCGCGGAGGGACCAAAATGGTCTCCTCATGTTCGAATTTAATTAATTTACCTTTTAATTTTAAACACTTTTGAGAGTAACAGACATCCGCGAAGTTGTCCTCTAAAAATTTTGACCCTAGAATTCCATCTCTTTTGATAGGAAATTCGTTAGGTACTAAATGAAAAGTAATAGGAATGCCGAAAATTTCGGTCTCAATTTTACCGAGTGTAAAAACACTTTCCGCGGTTATACCGGTTAATTTAAGAATATCATCATAATCTACCCATATACGTGAATCTACCATTTTAACTTTTAGTAAGTTTAACTCGCATCCGGTGTCAATCATTAATACGGTGGAATCTACTAGTTCTTTAGCCGCGAAACTAATAGTCGGAGCCTCACCATCGCGTTTTAAATTTACAACTGCCACTCGTACTCGTCTGACAGTGTTTCCCTGTCTATCTCCTCCGAAATCACCTGTAACACAGGGCGTTCCTGTCCCCCAGTTTCCCGCGCTGCCCCCTGTCGCAGGAGGGGTTGACCGTTTCCCGACCCATTATTGTTGTCACGCATATAATTTGAGGGACCTGGCTGAGAATCCAAATCTCTTCCGCGATTATTTATTTCCCGTCTTTTCGCGCAGTCTACCATGAAATGTCCAGGCATTTTACAGTAGTAACAAACCGGTTCTCTAGGCGGCTGACTATTCGTTGACCTGGCTTGTTCGTAATTAGGTTTGACAAAATTATTTCGGTCATTAGTGTTATTATTATTAGTCGTACCGAATTGATTTGAATTATTGTTACGCGGATTATATCCGTTATAAGATTGATTTCCAAATGGTTTTTGGTAGTTATTATTGTTATTATTATTATTATAACGGTACGGGATTTGACTGTTATTGTTGTTATTATTATTATATCGGTACGGAGTTTGGTTATTATTATTATTATTATTGTTATTATAGCGATATGCATTTTGATTGTTATTATTGAAACGATTGTTAAAAGAACCGGGATTATTTACATTTCCTGTGTAAGGTTCTCGATTGTTATTAGAATTATTGTTATAGCGATTATTGTATGGGTTAGAGTTACTAAGTTGTCTATAAACGTAAGGACCTTGATTGGAATTGTTATTATAATTATTGCCGTTATAATTACGCCCTGAATTATTAGTTTGGTCCCTGCTAGTGACATCAAAGTTCCTGTAATTATTCGGGCTTTTATTATCCGCGAAATGTACTCGGTTAAAATTGTTACTCTTTGTATTATTATTCGGATGTCCGAGTTCTTTATCGTGATCGTAATAAAGGCATTCTCGAGCAGGATGCCCTCTCAGGTTACAAATTTGACAGATTACGGGTTGACCTTCTACAAACGCGACCTTTTTAGGTAAATCGTATTCAAGAGTTGGGGCCGAATAGTTTATATCGCGTCGTGAGGAAGTTTTACCCCTCAGTAAATCTTTTGCGCGAATTTCTTTCTCAATTTTAACGGCATCGAGTAATACTTCAGCAAAGGTACCCCTATCATCAATACGTTGTTCTATCTCCGGTTTTAATCCTTGAATAAAACAATCGCGAAATTCATTCCCGTATTTTAATTCTTCGGCCGGAGTCAGGCGGGCGTTATTTGGCTTTTGGGCCTGTATCGCGGCTGTAATCTTGGCTCCTAATTCGCGAACTCTATTTGTGTATGATAACGCGCTTTCGTCGTCCCTTTGGAAAACTCGACCCATTTCGCCTTGAAGTTGATACAGTGATTTAGGAGGTTCGTATAATTCTTTCAAATGAAATAAAAATGCTTCTAGCGTGTTAAACGCGGTTCCCTGTATCGTTCTTCTAGCTTCCCCTCTAAGTTTATTTCTGAGCATTAATACGAGGCTGTTCTCGTTCCCGGGCGCGATCATAGCTAAAGCTTCTTTACACCCTTCGATAAAATGCGATAAAGGTATATTGTGTCCGTTAAAATAAGGAACCGCCTCTAGTGCATATTTTATAGATTGAGGTATTACTACATTTACTGGTGGATTTACGTTTTGCGCTTGACCCCCGCCGTCATTACCATTATTTCTTACCTGGTTTGGCAGTGGTCCTCCTACCGGATTTGCTGCCGCCTGTTGCTGCTGTAGTAGAAGTGCTGTTTGCCGTGCGATGTCCTCTCGTTGTATTCGCAAATCCTCTGTCTGTCGTTGCAGTTGGTCCATTTGCTGTTGAAACAGTTGTTGATGTGCCTCTTGTTGCTGTGCTAACTCGTCTCGCTGTCGTTGTAATAATTCCGCCTGTTCTCGCTGGTCGTTCACCATTGTTCTGTCAGGTAGTTCCGGATTTCTTTCGTCTTTTAGTTCTCTTGCCCTTTTTAAAGCTTTTTCCGCCTTGTGAAGGGCTTTTGAAACGTCTAACGCTCGGGGATCAGTTACGGTTCCTGATTCAAGGTACTCACGGAGAGCTTGGAGCTCGTCAGGGGGTAATTGCGAGGGGTTAACTTTACCTAAATCGAAAGGGGGTACTAGATTTTCCGTATTACTGTTTCGTGTCTTTTTCGTACCCGACATGCTAGTTTACCGGGGCATTTCTTAAATATCCCACTTCTGACACCAAATTTTATATTTATGTTACGTCCGGGTGACGATAACACAATTAATTTATCAGTTCCTTAAATTTGAGACTAATCACCGAAGATTATATGTCTCGGGAGGCGGGAACCGCGCCTATAGGTAACTGCACGCGGGTTTTATGTGATAATGAGTTCGAAAAATTATAATAATTTTTAGGGAATCCCGTCTCTGTTAAGGTATCCCTTTTTGGGGTAGGTCAGGGCACAAGCGAAAGAGAAGGCAAGTAAAAATGTGTTGGATAGATTAAGAAGAATTATACCTGAGTGAGTGAGACACTGAGTCGTTGTTGGGCCCTCGTCCAAGTACCTGAATGTCGGAAATGTGAGGGTCGTTGACCGATGAACCGTGACTGTCGACTAATTAACTAAATGATCAGGATAATTAGTTGAGGTGTTTATTAATAAATCCGATATATTTGAATAACTTACGGTTGTTTATTGTAACAAGGTACGAGTACAAAGAAAAATGTTATCAATGGTTGACTGGTTGGAATACGTAATTATTTAATTAATGATTAATTACTCGAGAAGAATTAAAAGAAACGACTGAACTACTGATCACATCCGCGGTTATAGGAAGTACTGATGCTTCCCGGTTGCCATGGCTGGGTTTTTATACACTCATAAGTCCCTCCTCCTCATTTACAATTTTAATAACCCTTTGTATAACTTTCGATGGTATGTCTAGATAACGGGTTACGGAATTTGGGAATCGCTATGCAATAGCAACGCTAGTGCATGAAAACTCTTTTTCTATTTTCTGAACGCGGTCGGGTTAATTCCGATTACCGATGGACTGCGTCCCGTGACCCAGTAATTGTTTGCTCAGGTGAGAATGCTCGCGACGGACTTACTAGGCATTGCCGTGATTACCTTCCCCCCTTATCTTTCAGGATGATTTTCTTACGGTGAGAGTTCTCTATCCCGATAATGGAATTCCGATTTCCTTGGATAAATAATTATGTATTTTGGGTGGCCCGAATATTCTTGGTTATCTGAATTTCTGGTTTTTTTTTGTTTTCGGCTTGGTGGTTATTTATTTAGGGTACGCGAGATATCGCGGTGTACGTTCACACGGCGTATACGCTTCTTGGGTTTGGAGATTTTTACATGGGTAATTGTTATTCCCCTTTCCACGATGATTAGACCGTAATGATTTTCTCTCTTTCTAAATTCCGGCTAGCTGATAACCGATGCAGCTGTTTCGGAGATTATTTACTCGAGATATAAAATATATTAGTTCACTCCTATTTATTAATTAGTTAATCCGAATTCTATAATATTATTATTTTTTTTTTCTTTACAATTAATTTATTAAATTAATTATTCTAAATCCTTTTAATTATTTCTTAAAGCCGGTGGCTTGTTGATTGAGTTTAGGCACTCGATTAAACTCAATTTGAAATGAATAAAAAATTTTACACTAACTCTTTAATAATAGCGGACCGTAGTACGGGTAATAAGAACTTCGCGAGAGTGCCCTTTTTCGTTTCCGCGACTGGGGTTTTTATATCCGCGGATCCGCCATTGTACCATAGTGGCTGGTCACGTAGCCAGGCACAGGCGTTGCTATATTACGTAACATTTTTAGAAAAGCTTATATGCTTGGGATATGATTAATTAGGTTGATATTATAATGGGATACATAAAATCGTATCCGAAATTTTACTATAATGTTTTCGTATAAAAAGAAATATTATCTTCATGCCCAAACCATGCATTTGTTATTGTTTAACACGATTCTCATGCATATTGAATAAATATATGGTGTTATATATGTTATATATAGTTTTATGTACTGACTAATGTAGCGAGTTATATATGGATCATCATAGACAAGCTAGTATATTATTTATGCAACTATATTTCATTTCGGTTGCAATACTTTGTATAATATTTTTTTAATGCTTTATAATTCGGGAATGTACAATACATATTTCTGATATTTGGTTGCTGATTGTTTTACCCATGGATACATACGCGATGGAATCCTAGATAAAAGTATTTGCCGAGGCTTACAGGCGGCATTTTTTTAGGACAACAAAATAATGTTTTCCTCTCAAAATTTTCGGTGATGAGTAATCGCAACTACGGTTGTAAGCTTTTTCAAAATCTTGTACGAGTAAATATGGTTATCTTTATTTTTCTTTCGCCTTATATAAGACAGAGAAAATGATTTTAAGAAAAGAGATTATTTATTCCGGTTTTAAATATTTTTTTTTTTCATCAGGGACCGCGTAGCAACAGCTGAGGACAATAGATTCCCCGTGATATTCATTTTTTTTTTTTAGGGCCCTCCCACAATAGTTATGGCGCCTTTAACTATTAACATAATAGTTACGCCTTCCTCAAACCTACTCTGAAGAGGAAACTGAGGGGGCCTGGAGTGGGTGTTTCTTAGAGGTACAGCGATGCAGTAGTTCTCAGTTCTTTCATTGATTAGGTTTTCTCTTTGTTAACCAATTAATCGATTATTATGGTGTTACGCGAGGCCGTAACACGTGCTTCTACTGCGGAAAAATGATTTTTTCAAAGTGAACACCTCATAAACTCATAGTGATATCACTGTGGACCTACTATGGTTCGATGATCGTTCGACCGTCAACTCACGGTAAAATAAACTTCTTTTCACGGTATATACTCGTTCGTTTTCTTCCGGACAAATGATGTAAATGCTGTTCAATTATTATTTTATAAACAGTGTAGAGTGCTGAACTCTATTGATATTTCACATTAAATTTAGTTATTTGTAGTTAATTTTCAGAATAAAAAAATTTTTTAAATAAACGCTTTAAAAAATTTCATTTACAAATTAATATTTTTTCGCTCGATTAAAAAAAATAACACGTCACTTATCACGGTGATAATAAATTCAAAAGAATCCATGTATATCATCAATGCAAGGCCACAGTTTATTTCAAATAACTGTTCAGAAATATATTTAAAAAATGTCAGCGTTAAAAGCTGAAAAAACATAATAACTTACAGAGTGATGAAAAAAATATTTATTTTTTGACACTATTCGACAGTTAATAAATTTAATAATCACATCAATATTTATATGACAAACACAAATGAAGGAAAGCTTATGAAATAAAAAATTTTAATTATATGTTTTTTTACAGAATCAGGATATTTCAAGATACCATGAAAAACGTCCTTAATTATAATGGTATAAATATAAAAGAAA
>NW_025402243.1:0-2538 GCF_020080835.1 Cotesia glomerata
ATATATATATATATATATACTCTGCTGCTGCTATATATAGACTATAAATAATCAATTTTAAATAAGTTTAATCAATTGATTATTATTAAAGTTGAAATTAAATCATTAATAATTAATTTTCAATTAAGATAATAAGTCTTAAAAGAATAATATTAAATTTCGAATTATAAATATAAATTTTCAATTGTTAAAATTCATTTTGTATTATATAAATTAATTTATTTTCATAAAAATAAATTTTAGACAATAAATACTTGGTTTTTTATCTTAACAATCAATCATATATCATAAAGATTAATTTGATATTATTAAAATTTATTGTTAATAATGAGAATTAATTTTAAACTACAAAAATTTATTTAAGATGAAAGGTAATTTTAATATGATAATATAATACCTTTATAATAATATAATAATATAATGATCAAAAAAATCCATTTTAGATTGTGAATAATTAATTTTAATTTTTAAAATAAATAATACATAATAAAGAATTGGTTGTTCGTTTAAAAATAAATTTTAGATAAAAAATAACTAATTCGAATATATTAAAATTGATTTCAGACTATGAATAATTAATTTCAACTTATTTAAATTTATTGATTGATAAATATAAATTTCTATTTATCATAAATAACTAATTTTAAATTATAAAAATTACTTTTAGATTAAAAATATTAAATTTTGACTTAAAAATGTCGAGTTTAAATTATTTAAATTAATTTTGAAATATAAAAATCAATTTCAAATTATAAATTATTAATTATAGATTATTTATATTAGTTTTTATTAATCAAAATGAACCCTATAGACAATCATCATTAATTTCATATCATGAAAATTAATTTTAGATTATAAATAATTTATTTTACCATAGGAAAATTGATTATATATTACAAAAATTAGGAAAACGGTTGACCCTAAAGGCCATCCCTGCAACTTCCCGCTAATTCCGTTAATACCTGGCCGCTTTTTTGAGCTCTTCGAGCTCAAAAGTACAATCTGTGTGTTGTTTTAAGCTCTCCGAGCTCAAAAAGATACCTTTTCTATGCTTTTGAGCTCTTTGAGCTCAAAAGTCTGATAGAAGTTTCATGGAACACTATTTTTTGAATGTTCATACCGCAATAACTTTTGAATGAATGAACCGATTTTTACGCGGTTGGCGGCATTCTACGTAGTTTTTCAAGCCTTATAAATAATTTCTAAGTTTCAATTGGTCAAACTAGAAATTTCGGAGTAACTCTGAAAAAACAGTTTTTTCGGTTTTCTTTCGTTCACGATATCTCTCGAACGAATCAACCGATTTTGACCAGCTTGGTGGCAATCGACGTGGTTTTATGATGTTAAGAGCTGATTAGTTTTTGGAATCGATCGGTAGAGCTGTTTGAAAGTTATTCCAAAAAATGTCGAAGTTATGTTGAAAAAATCCTTATTTCCAAATATTTCGTCGAGGATATCTCTCGAACTAATCAACCGATTTCCACGTTTTCGGCAGCAATCGACGCGGTTTTTTAACTTCTGAAATTATTCTACATCATCAAAAACGATCCGAGAAGAAATGACGAAGTTATGTGAAAAAAACACTTTTTTCGGTTTTCTTTCGTTCACGCTATCTCTCGAACGAATCAACCGATTTTGATCGGGTTGACGCCGATTGGCGTGGTTTTTCAAGCTTAAGGGCGGATTAGTTTTTGAAGTTGATCGATTGAGCCGTTTAAAAGATATTTCAAAAAAACTACTTTCAAAAATGATTTTTTTCTTATTTTTTTTAAGATTTTTCAAGATTTCTTAAAATCTATCGGTCCGAATCGGTTCAAATTCTCAGGAAATCTAAGTTCAGCGTAGCCCTTTCGAATGGCACCAACCGCGATGAAATCGGTTCAACCGTTCAAAAGTTATAAGCGAGTCACATAGTCACACACACACACACACACACACACACACACACACACACACACACACACATACATACATACAGACATAGTGACAACATCGCGGGGGTAGTCAGGGAAGCTTCCTGTGACCTTCAAACGTCGAGATCTGATGAAAACTCGATTTTTGCCAAACGGGGTAAAAACAATAACTTCCCGATTTTTGAAAATCTGAGATTTTTAGCGGGAAGTTAAAAATTGAATTTAAATTGTAAATAACTATTTTTATGTTATGAATATTTTTTGAGATTATAAATATACAAGTTTAGATTATAAACATTAAATTTGAATTATTATAATAAATTTTAAATTATCAAGATGAATTTATTATCATAAAAATGGACTTTAGACAATACATAATTTATTTTATTTGATAAAAATTGATTCAAAATAACAAATAATTCATTTCAAATTTTTAAAATTAATTATCGATTATAAAAATGTAATTTTCAATGATAAATATAAATTTTATATTATTAATATAAATTTTATATTATCAATATCAATTTTGTATAATAGAAATCAATTCTAGATCATAAATGATGAATTTTGATTAATGGAAATTAATTGTCAATTATTAATATAAATTTTTGATCATAGATAATTG
>NW_025402244.1:0-2537 GCF_020080835.1 Cotesia glomerata
AACCGTGAATACCGTCGTGTATGTTTGGATAGAAAGTTTCTATTGTATCAGTGTATATTGCTTATATTGTTTCTTGATTTTGAACCGCGAATATGTGTGAAAAGAGTGTTCTAATGTATTGTTTATATTGTTTAATTTGATTATATTGTTTATATCGTTTATTAACATGATCAGGCCAATAAAGAGGTTTCCTTTTCTTTTGATTTATTTAAAATGAAGTGATTTGTTTATATTTTGTTATTGATAATGTGATCCCCGTTTATGACCCTGGACTCCGGCGAGCAAATTTCGAGCCGGGGACAAATTAAGTTACATATATATATTTTTTTTTGAAAACGTGGACGTTACAACCTGTAGTAATTAGATCGGTGATTGTAAATTTTAACATTTGCTTAAAAAATTTTAACTTAATTTCCTGTTAAAGTTGTTAGAAAAAATCTAGAAAACGGCTGACCCTGAAGGTCATCCCTATAACCTCCCGCTAATTCCGTATCTAAGCGCTCCAAATTGCACTTATGACGAGACTCGTGGCAATCGACGTGATTTTTCAAGTTTAAGAGTGAATTAGATTTTATTCAGTCACACGGACACCATCGCGGGAGTAGTCAGGACAGCCTCCTAGGACCTCAAAACGTCGAGATCTGATGAAAACTCGATTTTCGCAAAACGGGGTAAAACCAATAACTTCCTGAATTTAAAAAAATTCTCAATTTTTCTTACCGGGAAGTTAAAAATTAATAATTTTCAATGATTTCTTAAATACTTCGTTTAAAAAATTGTATATTATTTTATTTCTTTATATTAAATTTTTATTCATCAATAACAAAATAATTTTTTAAATTTCGAATAAAAATAAAATCAGCAAACGAGGTTACTAGGATTAACAAACAACTGACTATCTAAACTCAAACGACGTAAACAAATCAATAAAATCTCTCTTATAAATATAATTAAAAAGGAAACAATTTGCAATAAAATATAGATTTAATTTGTGATTGAAAAAATAATTATGACAAAACAAAAAAATCTTAATTCAGATAATAACCCTAAAGAATCAACGAGTTCTGTTGCAGATTTGCTTGAGAGACAAGAGAACAATAACAATGACTCTAGCCAAGTCGATGATGGGAACCAAGAACCACCCGAGGAGTCACCCATTGAATTATCATCATCTGAGTTCATAAAATCACTCAAACCTTCTTCATCAACTATGTGAGTAAATTATTAATAATTATGCAAATAACCAATTAAAAAAAGAGTAATAAATAATAGTATCATTTATATTAGCGAAAGTTGTTTGAGGAAGGGGTGTTAGAATTTTTCCTACTAAAAGACACGTAAATCAAGAAACCAACGAGGTATCATTTGTTTCCAAATTCGTTTTATCAAATGATGACCGGAGTCGAGTCCAAGTGAGTGTGTGGAATGATGAAATAGATCGTGTCGCGGACAAAATTACAAATAATGCTGTATTGAAATTTTACTATCCGCTAACATTGTGGTAATTGCTAAATAAGTGGTAAAATATTAATTAATTTTTTTTATAGATCGTACAGCCAAACTGGAGCTTTTTTTCAAAATTCATTGGAAAAAATTTATATTACAGGTACAGCACCGTTGAAATTGAAGTGTTCATCCAATCAAACACTCAAGTCAACGTTATTAGAAAAGTTGTGTCTAGACCAGTTTCTCCAAGAAAAGCAATCCCTACCTCTTGTTGAAATTGAGAAAATTTGTGATGGTTACATTAACAAAAGAAATTCGTATATACAACTTATATTATTGTTTAACTCAAGAAGGTAGAGTACAAATTTCATTGGAGATAATTAATTTTTTTTTTTCTCATAGGTGTCCAAGGATATATAAAGAACTCAACTGAACATCGCTAAGAATTCGGGGAAAAAGACTTCGCGAGAGATTCTTGCGTTGGAATCAAGTGCAAACAAAAACAAATATAAGTTGGAAATTAAAATAATTAATTTCACCCCACGACAACTTTATCAGTCCATTTCTAAAAGGAGAGCCAGTTGAAGTATCCGGAACACTCAAAATTTTTGAGAGGTTAATTTAAATATTAAATCTAATTTATTAAATTAATTAAGTAGAATATTTTTAATAATTGAAATTTTTCAGTCACAATTAACTGATCTACTACCTTCCATTTAACAATTTTTTAATTTGAAATATTAACAATATTCGTGGTAAAATATTTTTTTCTCTTTCCTTAGAACAATTGTTTTATTACTAATTTTTTGAAGTGAAACTTCTTTGCAGAGGGTAAAAATTGAACGATTTGAGGCGGAAAAGGGAAGTAGCGCTAGAGGAGAAGCATTGAGTGAAAGTTAGAGTAGGCGAGTGGGGGAATCGCTTGTATAGCAAGCCGAGCAAGCCTTATATATTTTTAAAGAGTGGGGAGAGTTAAGGAGAGTCAAGTAGAGTGGACGAGTGCAGTGCGCGTGCGTCGTAATTCTACCACGTTGCCTATATATATATATACTAGCTGACCCGACAAACGTTGTTTTTGCCAGATAAATAAT
>NW_025402245.1:0-2537 GCF_020080835.1 Cotesia glomerata
TTAGAGTCAGGAAGTTAGCCCTGCTAAAAAAGCACGAGACAGATTTTTATAACGACAATTTTGATTGACTGGGAGAATATTTGAATAAATTGTTAAATTCGATAAAAACAATTGAAAAATATAGATTAAGAACAATTTTAAGTATTAAAATAATATTTGTAATTGATTTCTGACATTCTTCGCAAATAAAGTATAAAAAAACATTATTTTTACTCAAAAAAAAAAAACAATGGAGATAAAATTTAGAATAATATGAAATAGGATATTTCGGAGGTTGTTTTTAAGGACATATAAAGGATTGTTTGCAAAACGATATTTAGGCTGGTAAGCAGCATGGACAGTAAGGTTAAGATATCTTGGTGGTGAAACTCATGCAAGAGGATAATCGGACGGATATCGCGCTGAACATTGCGCTGACGGTCTTGCTAGAATCTCGTTTGGATTTATCTCGCTGGATACCTTGCCATCGCGCTGACGCATCTTGTTGGATATCGCACTGACGGTCTTGCTCAATATCTTGCTTGGATACCGCGCTAAAAATCTCGCTGGATATCTTGGTTGTTATCGCACATACGGTCTCGCTGGACGGTCTCTCGCTGGATATCTTGCTTAATATCGCGCCGATGATCTCGCTTGATATCGTGCTGGCAATCTCGCTGGATATCTCGTTGATGATTTCGCTAGATATCGCGCTAATGATCTCACTGGATATCTCGGTTGATATCTCGTTGACGTTCTCGCTGGATATCTTGTTTTGATATCGCGCTGACGGTCTCGCCAGTCATCTTCGATCGGCGTCGTGCTGGGATCAAAAGCCGACGGTCTCACCAGATATCTCGCTGCATATTGCACTGACGGTCTCAAGCTGGATCGCGCGCTGACGCACTCGCTAAGGGTCTCGCTGACGGTCTCTATGGACATCGTGCTGACGAAACCACTGGATATCTTGCTTCGAATCACGCTGATGATGTCGCCATATCGCGCTGACGGTCTCGCCCCGATATCTCGGTAAATATCGCGCTAGAGATATTCCGCGTGAGATCATCAGCGCGATGTCCTGGGCGTAAGATATCCAGTGAGACCGTCAGCGCGATATCCAGTGAGATCATCAGCACGATGTCATGCAAGATATCCAGTGAGACCGTCAGCGCGATATCCAGTGAATCATCAGCGCGATGTCATGCAAGATAACCAGTGAGCATCGTCAGCGAGATGAGTCCAGCGAGATCATCAGCGCGATGTCATGCAAGATAATCCAGTGAGACCTCGTCAGCGCGATATCCAGGGAGATCATCAGTGCGATGTCATGCAAGATATCCAGTGAGACCGTCAGCGTGATATCCAGGGATATCTCATCGATGAGATATCAACCGAGATATCTAGCGGAGACCGTCAGCGCAATATCCAGCGAGATCATCAGCGCGATGTCATGCAAGATATCCAGTGAGACCGTCAACGAAACATAAACCGAGATAGCCTAGCGAGATCGCCAGCGCGATATCCAGTGAGACTGGCTCAGGCACGATGTCATGCAAGATAACCAGTGAGACCGTCAGCGCGATATCCAGTGAGATTATCAGCGCGATGTCATGCAAGATATCCAGTGAGACCGTCAGCGAGATATCCAGCGAGATCATCAGCGCGATGTCCTGCGCAAGATATCCAGTGAGATCGTCAACGAGATATCAACCGAGATATCTGGGGCGAGATCGCCAGCGCGATATCCAGCGAGATCATCAGCGCGATGTCAAGCGCAAGATATTCAGTGAGACCGTCAGCGCGATATCCAGGGAGCATTCATCGATGCCAGATATCAACCGAGATATCTAGCGAGATCGTCGAAGCAATATTCAGCGAGATCATCAGCGCGATGTCATGCAAGATATCCAGTGAGACCGTCAGCGCGATATTCAGCGAGATCGTTAGCGCGGGTTATCAACCGTAATATCCAGTGAAATCACCTCAGCGCGATATCCAACAAGATCGTCAGCGTGATATCAATCAATATGTCTCAGCGAGATCGCCAGCGTGATATTTGAGCGAGACCGTCAGCGCGGAGCAACCAGCGAGATCATCAGCGCGATTCAAAGCAAAATATCCAGCGAGACCGTCAACGAGATATCCAGCGAGACCGTCAGCGCGATATCCGTCCGATTACCCTTCTTGCATGAGCGTGACCACCAAGATATCTCAACCTTGCTGTCCATGCTGTTCACCAGTCTAAATATCGCATTGCGAACAATCCTTTATATGTCCTTTCAAATATCCTCGGAAATATCTCATTTTATATCATTATAAGTTTTATCAACATTTTTTTTTGAGTAGAAATAATGTTTTCTCATACTTTTTATTTGCAAAGAATGTCAGAAAAACAATTATAAATATTATTTTAATACTTAAAATTGTTTTTTAATCTATATTGTTCAATTGTTTTTATCGAATTTAACAATTTATTCAAATATTCTTCCAGCCAATCAAATTTGTCGTTACAAAAATCTTTCTTCGCGCTTTTTTAGCAGGGCTAACTTCCTGACTCT
>NW_025402246.1:0-2536 GCF_020080835.1 Cotesia glomerata
TTTGTGTGTATGTGTGTGTGGATGTAAACCTCTAATAACTTTTGAACGGCTTGACCGATTTCATCTCCGTTGGCGCCATTCGAAAGGGTTTGACTTAACTTAGATTTTAAAAACAGTTTAGACTGATTCGGACCAGTAGATTTTGAGAAATTTCAAAAAAACGATGAACAAATTTGTTTTAAATGTGGTTTTTTTCGAATAACTTTTAAACGGCTTGACCGATCAATTCCAAAAACGAATCAGCTTTAAACATCAAAAAACCTCGTCGATCGCCATCAAGCCGGTCAAAGTCAGTTGATTCGTTCGTGAGTTATTGTTGACGAAAGAAATCGAAAAAAAAGTGTTTTTTTCGAAATACACCAAAATTTTCGGTTTGATCAATTCGTATTGAAAAGTATATCATAGAATTTAAAAAATTTCCTTGAATGCTGCCAACTGTGTGAAAATCGGTTAATTCATTCAAAAGTTTTTGCGGTTTGAAAATTCAAAAAGTAGTGTTTTATTAAACTTCCATCAGACTTTTGAGCTCGGAGACCTCAAAATTACACGAAAATTATGTTTTTGAGCTCGAAGAGCTCAAACACGTAACAAGTGCAATTTTAAGCGTTTGAGTATGGAATTAGCGGAAGTTGCAGCAATGGCCTACAGGGTCAACCGTTTTCCTAACTTTTTAATTTTCACACCGTAATAACTTTCAAATGACCCGGGTAAAAAAATTTATATATAATTATATATACTTATATGTTATTATATATTACTCATATATAATTATATATTATATATTATTGATCATATATAATTATATATTATATATTATTACTCATATATAATCATATATTACGTACATATAATTATATGTAATTATATATAATCATATACAATTGCATATAATTATGTATAATTGCATATAATTATATATGAATATATATAATAATATATAATTAGATGCAGCATTTTTTAATAATCATATGTAATCATATACAATTACATATAATTATATATAAATGCATATAATTATATATGATTATATAAAATTATATATAATGATATGTAAACTGATAAAAGGATTTATTAACTATTAGAAATTTAATTGGTTTGAAGACAATTATTTAGTTTATTGAATTTTAATAAATATTTTTTAACATTCAATAAATATTTATTTGGGAGGAAAGTACATTGATTAATAGTTAATAAATATTTTGTTGAGTGAATTTGTTTCACTCGCAATGTCATATGATATGAAGATTGCTTATAAACAAAAATCATCTTTATAAATTATTTGCATTAATTATATTACATTATAATAACGTTTATTGTAATATACCGAATCCTATTACAGCTCATAATTATCTTTTATATTTTCAAATATTAAAAACGTTAATTTATTTAGTGATTTGAATTATTATCATGTATTCCAGCTATCTAGTTATAATGAATGTCAAGAGAAAATTGCTATTTTTGCTTTTGATTTTAAAGGTTTAACTGTTAATAAATATTTATTAACATTCAATGAATCGTATTTATTAAATAATTTATTAACTGGTAATAAATATTAATTAAATCCCATGATGTTAAAAAATCACTTATTAACAGTTAATAAAGGTCATTATCATTAAATATAAACAAATCCTTCTATCAGTGCAACTATACGGAAATTATATATAATTATATATGAATCATATACAATTGTAGATAATTTTTTTATCTCAGAGTCTGCTACTCCAATGATTAATAATCTATTAATCTATAGTATTTTTTGTGGATGAAATTATAGGAACTGTATTAATTAAGTTAACTTATAAAAATTGATTATGTATACGATTTGCATTACTTGTAGTTATTTCAAACTCTGGTCTACAAGTAAGTCTCATAAGTTAACAGGTAGCGCGTCAGTCTTTCAAGCGTCAGGTCCCTGGTTCGATCCCCGCGCACGTCGAATTTTTTTTTATTTTTATAGAAATAATTCTATATAATTATATCTAATTCTATATAACTATATAGGGCCATTTTTTATATATAATTATGTATAATTATATATAATTTTTTTTACCCGAGGAACCAACCAATTTTCTCACGGTTTACGGCATTCAACGCAGTTTTTTGAAATCTTTAAAAAATCTGAGAGCGCGAACTGGTCAGACTAAAAATTTCATAGAAATTCTGAAAAAAAAAAAAACATTTTTTTCGATAACGATATCTCACGAACAAATCAACCGATTTAACCGGTAGTGATCGACGTGGTTTATTGAGGTTAAGAGCTGATTAATTTTTAGAATCGATCGATTGAGCCGTTCAGAAGATATTTCAAAAAAACGAATTTTTAGAAACTTAATTTTTGCGATTTCTCTAAATTTATTGACTCAAATTTTTTGAACTAGTATCAGAAATCTTAAGGCAATGGAACTCTTTAGAACGCCGCTTATTTCAATAGAATCGGATAAGCCGTTCAAAAGTTATGAGAGATTTACACACACACACACACACACACACACACACACACACACACACATACACACACACACCGGTCTGGTTCTGG
>NW_025402247.1:0-2536 GCF_020080835.1 Cotesia glomerata
AAAAAAATTATTCTCAATATTAAAGTCATAAATTTTTTCAATCAAAAGGAAAAATCATGTGTAACGCGAAAAACGATAAATTATTTTTTGAATTTAACTTCAACGTCGAATAACTTTTGAAAGGAGTGAATTTAATCAAAAATGTTAAGAGACCTTTTTGTAGAGCATTAAATTTCCTTTGAAAATAAGTATTTTTAAATTGTAAAAATATTGATATTTCTGGTAGCTACAAAAATCCAAAAATTGAAACGCAAAATTGAAAAAATAAATCTTTGTTTAAGGCATGATTACAAAGGAAACGGCTTGTTTTACAGTAATTTACAAAGATAACTTTTTTAGGAAATTTAATTTCCTATAAGAATACATATCGCTAAAATTTTTCAGATTGATAATTAACGAATTTTGAGTAAAAATGCGATTACTGTTGAAAATCAATAGTCGTAACGATACACCCCTTAATATTATTATTAAGGACTCAAACTTGCACAATAATTTTTTTATCATCATGAATGATATTTTCACAGTATCGATAGAAAAAAAAAATAGTCAGTTTTTAGTCTAGTCTAATATATATATATATATATATATATATATGTATATATGAAAAATGTATAAAAATGCATGTGGGTACTCAAATGAAAGCTCTTGGTAAGGGGTAGCATCAAGATGAGCTTATATTTTTAAAACATCAATAATTAAAAAATGATTTTATCTTGTAAACTACTGATATTATTTAAAATATAAACTCATTTCGATGTTACACTCATCAAGACTCTTTCATTTGAGTACCCACATCAATTTTTCATATATTTGACATATTCATATATATTATATATATGTATATATAAAAATATATCAAAAATGCATGTGGGTACTCAAATGAAAGCTCTTGACGAGTGTAACATCGTGATGAGCTTATATCTTAAAAATC
Organism: Cotesia glomerata; assembly: GCF_020080835.1. Taxonomy (NCBI): domain Eukaryota; kingdom Metazoa; phylum Arthropoda; class Insecta; order Hymenoptera; family Braconidae; genus Cotesia; species Cotesia glomerata. Next base: position 932 of record NW_025402247.1, read on the forward strand.
TTCAATATTTAATTAAGAAAGTACAGTAAAAAAATATAATTACCGCTTTTTTAAAGACTCTCATCAACTCATGTCTCTCAACAGACGGAATCCTGCGTCCCCTTGGAGTCTGTCTTCCCTCCTCACCGACCATAAAACTAAACAACTCAATAAAACTAAACAACGAGCTCTGAGTCATAGTATTAAGAGGCTCCAGCATGCTCTGCTGCATATCCAGCGCATAATTCCAGAGCTCAATGCACCTCTCAAACTTCCCGGAGTCAGCATAGACAGCTCCGCGATATCTGATGTAATAACTAGTGTCGGGATGAGCGGGCCCGAGGATTCTTTCGCGTATGACCAGAGCTTGCATACGCATTTCGTCCGGATCGGCCAGCAATTCGTCCAAGCCCTCGGCGTCTGCTATTTCTTCAGCGTAATCGTAGGCGCCTACCCCAGGAGGTCGGGGAGGTTTTTCAATAACTTTTCCCTCGCCGTGGTACCGCTCGGTCATCGCGCGCTTCCAGCACTCCAGTGCACCAATCATGTCGCGCTTTTTGTCGACATAAGTCGCGCCTAATAATTCCAGAGCGTCGATTTTTTCCTTTCGGGACACTAATTGCGGGATTCCTATTAAGTGCTCGACGATATGCAAATGTCCAGCCACTGCCGCGGCCAGTAATGGGGTCATCCCGTAGGAGTCGACGTCCATTCGAGCTCCATGCTCCACTAAGATTTTTAAGATCTCCAGAGAGCCGCTCTCTGCACAGTCGTGCAGAGCTGTGTTTCCTTTTACTGATTTTCGGTTTGTGTCTGCTTTTAGGGCCAGGAGGAATTTTGCGATTCGCACGTGCCCTCGGTAACATGCTATCATTAGACATGTGTGGCCGTGCTTATTCGCCAGCTCGATATCTAATGAAAAAAAATTCAATAATTAAGAAATGACCGTGTATCTTGAGAACTGATTGACATTTTTAAAGATATAAGCTCATCCTGGTGGTTACACTCATTAAGAGCTTTCATTTGAGTACCCACATTGCATTTTTCGCATATATATATATATATATATACATATATATATATATATTATATATATATATATAAAATATATGAAAAATAATGATGTGGGTACTCAAATTGAAAGGTCTCGATGAGTGTAACATCGAAATGAGTTTATATCTTAAAAATGTCAATAATTAAGAAATTACATTGTATCTTGTCAACTATTGACATTTTCAAAGATATAAAGTCATTGTCGATGTTACACTCATCGAGACCTTTACTTTGAGTACCCACATCAATTTTTCACATATTTTATATATTCATATATATAATGTATATATGATAAAATATATCAAAAATTCAGTGGGTATTTAAATGAAAGGTCTCGATGAGCGTAACATCGAAATGAGTTAATATTTTAAAAATGTCAATAATTAAGAAATTACATTGTATCTTGTAAACTATTGACATTTTTAAAGATATAAGCTCATCATGATGTAACACTCATCGAGACCTTTCATTTGAGTACCTACATCAATTTTTCGTATATTTATATATATATATATATATATATATATATATATATATATATATATATATATATATATATAAATATATATCAAA
>NW_025402248.1:0-2534 GCF_020080835.1 Cotesia glomerata
TTTTCAAATGTGAATTTTTTCAATTAACGCCCCGCAACCCCTCTTGAGATAGAATTTCGTAAATCCGTTCTTAGCTGACCTCTACTCGGTGAAAAGAATATTCCTACCAAATTTCAAGTCTTTAGCTCTAATGGTTCCAGAGATATCGTGATGAGTGACTATATAGGTGGAAATCTCTTATATATATATATAGATTATTCATTATCAACGTAATAAGTAATCCGAGCAAAAACAGTTTCACTGTAAAAAAATCACGCCAAGTCCACGTTCATAAGACTATTAAGAAAAAAAAATTTTATTTCTTTACAAAAAGATATAAAATAAAAAATTAAAAATCCAAGATAACCGATATGGTTGTATATGATTTTCGGAAATTAAAAAATTTTTGTAAATTTAAAAATTAAAAGAAACAATTTTGGAACGTATTTAGTGTGCGTGGTTACAAAATATTTCACTTTTATGAAATTCTAAAATCTATCTACTAGGACTTTTAAAAAATTAAATTACACAATCATGCACACCAAGTACGTTCCAAATCGTTTCTTTAATTTTTAAATTTACAAAAGTTTTTAATTTCCGAAAATCATACTACACCATATCGGTATTTTGGATTTTTAATTTTTATTTTATATCTTTTGTAAAGAAATAAAATTTTTTTCTTAATAGTCTTATGAACGTGGACTTGGCGTGATTTTTTCAGTGAAACTGTTTTTGCTCGGATTTCATTATTTTTTGTAATTATTATAAAAATTGACAATTTTAATTTAATACATTTCCGGTGGCAAACTATCCCCTTTAAGCTATAGTTCATGTAAAAGTTATTCTTACGCCGCCTGGCGTGTGTAATTGCAAGCTGTCAAATATCTTTTTTTCACTGTAGTTTCCCATCTATTATAAGATTAGCATGCATCCTTATATTATTTAGTCTCTGGCCGTCCGCTTTTTACATAAGAAAAAAGTTAAAATCTAAAAATCTGGGTCGCTATAGTTTGTGCTGATTATTTTTAATAATTTTAAATAGAAATTATAAAGATAATTGATAATAATCAAGTAATTCGCGTAATAAAAAGCATGAACTACTATTATAAAATATCATATGAAAAAAAAATCAAAATGAATTTGAAAAAAAATTTGTAACCTCAAAAAACCGTTCTGCTTACGGTATATACACACTCGGTAGTCTGGCTTGAGAACGGAACTTGGCGCCAGACTCTATCGAGTCTGTTGATGTATTTTATTTTCATTACTCATTTTTTTTCTTTAATGAGGAATTAATTTATTTTCATTTTTTTTTTTTTAATGAGCAATGTAATTTTCGCACATTACATTTTTAATTTGAATGAGTATTTTGAAAATTCACATTAAAATACTGTATGTAAATTAGTAATGTAACTTTTTTACATTACTCATTTTTTCAATTTTAATGAAAAATTAGTCAATATTTCATTACTAATTACTCATTATTAATAAGTATCGTGGCTGTTAAGATTCCCACAGTATTTGCCTTGCATTATTCTGATTGGTCAGTATTAAAATTATGAGAAACCTGTAATCTAATTAGTTTTAAATCATGAAACTGCACAAGATACTTTTTCTTTTTAAATTAGAAGATCTTCAAATTATAACCCATGATTTTAATATCATTATAACAAGTTAAAATTGATTACAAGAAGGAAAAATTTTAATCTAAAAATCTTATTTCTAAAGTAAGTATTAAGAAACTCTTTTTGGCTGAAAGCAAAAAATTATATTTTATATATACTGATAGAAAAACAATCTTGATTCAAGAAACTTTTTTTCTTCAAAAGTTGATTTTTGTTTCCAAATTTTTAGCTGTCTTAATTCAAGAAATAAACTCTTAAAACTAGATATAGATATATTCCTCTCAAGAATTTTTGTCTCTTGGTTCAAGATAGGCGATAACATTGATTGAAGATATTACCGACTTGTAATAAGAGTCGCTTTTTTTTTTAGTCATTAATTTATTTATTTTCAAGAAATAATTTTTTTTTATATTGAAATGAAAGATTATTTAGTTTTTGAAATATACTTTAATAAATATTCTGATGTTTAAAATTAATTCAAATGTTTATTAGAAAGAAATTGACAAAAATTTTACATACAGATTAAAATAAGTTATCAAATTAAAAAAAATTCTTCGCTGGTAAAAAATATTACAATTTACATATACTTATGAACAAATTATTATTAATATTTCTTATTATTAGTGATTGAGAAGAACAATTATCCAACAAAATATTTCTTTTATTTGTAGTTTTAATTATATTATATGCTCTGAAATGTGAATTGTAATTCAATACTTCTAATAACATACAATTAAATGTGACAATTTTTTCATTATCTGCATTTACCGAGATGTCATCAATTTCATAAAATACTGGGTCATTACTTTCGTCAAAGTTATCAATGATTGCCATTCCAATTTTAAATTTTGTGCCATTTACTTGGTACCAATCTACACAAAAGTTATTTAAATCATTATTTTTATTTCGTATATATTTATCATTGTGGAT
>NW_025402249.1:0-2534 GCF_020080835.1 Cotesia glomerata
ATTATTATTATTATTATTATTATTATTGTGACGGGTGGGGCCTACCCTCCCTGTCCAATAATATTATGATATTCTATATGTATTTTCTATAAATCGATGGGCCAACTTGCCCACCTGAATTAGACACCGAATTTCCGTTGTATTTCTAGCCTGACTCTGGTTACCGAGAATCGCTACTTGCACGTGTTGCTGAGGAGACGTTTTCTCATGGGAACCGAGCGAACAGGTACTCTAGCACAGGGAACCGCTTTCGGCGCATTGATACCATTTTCTGCTGACTAGGGAACTTGACAATATCCACCTAGTTCCTAAGGGCGGAATAATCTGAGTTCAACCGCGGAATAATACAAGTTCCACGCAGTGATACAGGTGTTTGGCGGCATCCGCGACCGAGGTTACATAAACCTGGGACCTCCAGGAGGAGCAGCCACTTGTAATCAGTCAGTCGTTTAGTCTGTCTGAATCTATGTCGAATCCGAGCTGTCTTGCATCGTGATTAATTGTCTCCTAAGACTCTCATTCTCGTTGCTGTCCCATCTCTCTCTCAGTTATAGAATCAAAAGTATTGCATCAAATGGATTATTGTACTGGATTAGATTTGCTTTCATAAATAGAATTAGTTTGTAAAAGAGACTTTCAGGGCCATTTTGGGCAACTCCCATGCTGGGGACGCCCAATAAACAATAAGTACCGTAATTCACGAGTATTCTTCATTCACTGAGCAGAGCCCACCCCTTATCAACATCTAAATATTTTTCAGTGAGACGCTGAGCTAGTCCGGAGGTCTGTTTACGTGACAGGTAAATAACCAGGTGTAGGCTCACACGTAACAGAAAAATTGGCGCCCAACGTGGTTGTCGCCCAGTTAAGTGAATTGAGTGAAATAAATTGTGCGGAAAATTTAGTGGTGAGTACCCAGAAATCGGAAAAACTGAGAACTCTAGGAAATACCCGCGTATAAAAGTAAGAATTATTGAAAAAATTGAAAAGTGAATTGAAAAAAGAAGATAATTGAAAATAAAAAAGTGAATTGAAACAAGAAAAATAAGTGAAATAGAAAAAGTAATCCAGAAAAAGAAGAATTATTGAAAATAGGAAAAGTGAATTGAAACAAGAAAAATAAGTGAAATCGAAAAAGTAATCCAGAAAAAGAAGAATTATTGAAAATAGGAAAAGTGAATTGAAACAAGAAAAATAAGTAAAATAGAAAAAGTAATCCAGAAAAAAAAGAAGAATTATTGAAAATAGGAAAAGTGAATTGAAATAAGGAAAATAAGTGAAATAGAAAAAGTAATCCAGAATAAATAATAGTTTAAAAACTAAAAACACGCTTTTTTATAGAAAACCAAACTAAAAATAGAAAATAAATTTTAATAAATTTAAATTAAGAATAGTGTTAAAAATTTCAATAAATATAAATTAATAATAATAGTGTAAATAAAAAAAATGTATTTTATTTTTAAAAAAAAAGAAAGCGATGGGGGTGCTTTTTTAAAAGATATCAAAATGATAATCCCACTACTACTCATATCTGTCAATAAAATATTTATAACTAACGACACTTTCATGCACTACGCTTTTTAAAATAAAATACATTTTTTTTATTTACACTATTATTAATTTATATTTATTGAAATTTTTAACACTATTCTTAATTTAAATTAGTTAAAATTTATTTTCTATTTTTAGTTTGGCTTTCTATAAAAAGCGTGTTTTGTTTTAAACTATTTATTTATTTTTACTTTTTTAGTTTGGCTTATTTATAAAAGCGTGATTTTTAGTTTTAAACTATTATTTGTTGATTATCAAAATATTCAGGCGCGCAAATTACCTACGGAGAGTTACATACTGACAAACTGACATACAAGTGAAGCTAATATAAAGCGTGTAAAAAACCTACGGAGGAAAACACCTGGTTTCGAAATATAACTTCGGGATGGTCATCAGAGGATTCCGGGTTGATGTACGGGTTTATCTGTGCCATTCCCGATGAAAACCTACGGAGGAAAACACCTGGTTTCGAGATATAACTTCGGGATGGTCATCAGAGGATTCCGGGTTGATGTACAGGTTTATCTGTGCCATTCCCGATGAAAACCTACGGAAGAAAACACCTGGTTTCGAGATATAACTTCAGATGGTCATCAGAGGATTCCGGGTTGATGTACGGGTTTATCTGTGCCATTCCCGATGAAAACCTACGGAGGAAAACACCTGGTTTCGAGATATAACTTCGGGATGGTCATCAGAGGTTTCCGGGTTGATGTACGGGTTTATCTGTGCCATTTCCGATGAAAACCTACGGAAGAAAACACCTGGTTTCGAAATATAACTTCGGGATGCAGTCATCAGAGGATGACTAGGAAGGTCATCACCTGGGTTCATAGGTTGATAATAATCAAAATTTAAATAATAATCATAATGGTAGTCTCTTTTATGCAGAAGGAGGAGTTACATACTGACAAACAAACAAACTGACAAACTGAGCAAACTGACATACAAGTGAAGCTAATAAAAAGCGTGTAAAAAAGAAG
>NW_025402250.1:0-2530 GCF_020080835.1 Cotesia glomerata
TGTGTGTGTGTGTGTGTGTGTGTGTGGTATTGATGTGGTGAGAGTATGTGTAAGGAAAGATTTGAACCGATTCGGACCGATAGATTTTGAGAAATTTAGAGAAATCTCCAAAAAAATAGGAAAAAAATTTTTTTCAGAAGTGGTTTTTTTGGAATAACTTTTAAACGGCTCTACCGATCGATTTCAAAAAATAATTAGCTCTCAACCTTAAAAAACCACGTCGATTGCCGCCAAACCGGTCAAAATCGGTTGATTCGTTCAAGAGATATCTGCGGTAGAACAGAAAAAAAACCGAAAAAAGTGATTTTTCGGAATTACTCTGTACTTTCTAGTTAAACCAATTAGTAAACTTAAAAATTCTTTATGAGGCTTAAAAACTGGTGTAGAATGCCGCCGCAACTGCGTAAAAATCGGTTTATTCATTCAAAAGTTATTAGCTGAAAATTAAAAAATAGTGTTTTATCAAACTTCCATCAAACGCATATCAAACTTCCATCAAACCAGCATTATCAAACTTCTCCATCAGCTATAAGATTGAGCTCGGAGAGCTCAGCCGTAATAATACTCAAATCGCCAGGTTTATAGAGCTCGAAGAGCTCTCAAAACGTTATAAAGTGTGATTTCAAGCTGCTTAGGTATAAATTGGCGGTGCTGCAGGGACGGCTTTTAGGGTCAACCGTATTCCTGATTTTTATTAAAATTAACTTTAATTATTCTAATTAAATAAAAAATCATTCATCGCCGCCTAGTACCTCTAACTGATCCACGCTACTGATTTTTAGATTAAAATTGCCTCAATTGTTCCAAAACCATGATTATTAAAACTTATTTATAGCCGCCGGAGCCCCTGACTGACCGTCCATACTTATAATTTATTTTGGGAATTATTTCTGGTCATTTGAATAAAAATAAAGATTTATTCATGGCAGCTTATTCCCTTCAACTTACTATGACTACTGATCTTTTAATTAAAAGTTACTTGTCGTGTCTAAATTGATAAAAAAAATAAATTTATAGCCACAGAGTGCTAATACAACTGTCCCGATACTGATCACTAATTTTGTTATTAAAATCAATTTTATTTTTTAAATATATCAAAATTCATCGTCGTTTAGTTTTTAACTAACTGCGGATTTTCAGATAAAAATTACGTTAATTTTTCAAAATAAAAACAAAAAATATATTTATGGTCGCCATAATTGCGTCCTAATTGAGACATGCTATTAGAATTTTTTAGTAAAATTCGTATTAATTATTCTAAAAATAAAAATTCAGTGGAGAGTGGCTTCATACCTTCCACTGAACTCGCTTCTGATTTTGTTACAGTAAAATATTGCTTGTAATTATTCAACAAATAAGAATCGAAAAACTCATTATAGCCACCCAGAGCTCCTTACTGACCTTACTTCAGATGATTTAGAAATTTCAATTATTTTAATCCATTTGAATACCAAAAATGAAAATTCATTTATAGAAATGCCGTAGTTCTTCTAACATACTATCTCTACTGAGATTATGAATTAAAAATTACTTACTTCCTTATAAATAAAAACATAATTTATTCATAGCTCCCTCAGTGTCTGTAACCTGACCCTCAGATCACTATTTTTTTATTAAAATTAATTTAATTTTTGAAATTAAAATAATACACTTTATTTATGGCCGCCTTATTTTTCTAACTTACCCTCGCTACCGATTTTGTTTGGTAATAATTGCTGGTATTCTAAATAAAAAGCAAAATTCATTCATGGCTTGGCCAGTGCCTCCCAACAGATCCTCGCTACTGATTTGTTAATTCAAAATTGCCTTAATAATTCTACATCAAATATTAAAACCTCTTTCATATTTGCCCAGAGCCCCTGGACTGTTCGTCGATAATTTTTTGTCATTTTAAAATTATTTTAATTTATTTAAATAAAAAAAAATATCTATTCATGGCTGCTTATTGCCTCTAACTTATTTTCTCTACTGATTTTTGAATTAAAAATCACGTTATTCGTTCTAAATGAAAATAAAAATTAATTAATTGCTACACAGTGCCTGTAACTAACACTGATCACTAATTTTTATATTAGAATTAATTTAATTCGTCTCGATGAAAATAAAAATTTTACTTTGTCTGCCTAGTTTTTTAAAGTTATACTCGATACTGATTTTTTCTATCAAAAATTACTTCAGTTATTGAAAATAAAGGAAAAATTTATTTATAACCGCCCAGTACCTCTAACTGAACCTTTTTCCTAGGAGTAGAAACATTAGTTATTTAATAATGGTAAAGGTCGCCTTACAGCTTTTCAGTGTACCCGACAATCAGCCCGGGAACTAGCTTTACGAATAACTTATATTAAATTTGTGTTATTACATATAATTGTTCATCTGCCTTTTTTTTCCATCACTTATCCTCCCTCCCTTACCCTCTGCTCTTTCACTTCACCTTCATTTTTTTTGCCTAATAGTTGCCACGACTTCGGGTATGCTCTCTCTTTTATCTAACCGTTATTTATAAGGTAAAAGTTCCTATTATGAGACA
>NW_025402251.1:0-2530 GCF_020080835.1 Cotesia glomerata
CCTTACCGTTTTTCTAATTTTTTTCTCTTTAAATCGTTATGAACACCAATTTTTGTTACTGTAATATCTAAATCTTAAAGATGTAATTTATTTCCACTATTTTTCTCCGTTAATATAGGGTTAAAATCAATAATTAGTAATTTCGTCTGTTGATATGAAACATTAACAAAATCTTTACTAAAAAAAATAAAAAACCTTTAAACCGTTCGATTTGGTGTTAAATGCCCCTTATATAAAAATTTTTTCTTCTGCCTGAAGACAACCTAATATTGAAAGTAAAGATACTCCTACATACTACCGCACTAGTTTTCGCAGATTTCTCTGATAGTTCTTTAATATTCGTAACTTGGTGCGAGATACCATCGTGTTTCTATAGATTCTATACGTAATAGAACGAGGATGACTCATTAAGTTGTAATGATTTCCTCATCTTGAAGGTGACAAGTGATGGAATAACAAAATATATGCGAGAATGTAAAGAAATATTTGTAATTTTAAAATTCAATACTCATCAGTAGTGAATGTTAGCTTTCAGTAATTGTTATTGCAGAAATGATACGGGAATTTCAAATTTTTTTTATTTGTATAATGACGTTCTTACTTACTGTCAAATGAAAATACAAAGTGTTTTTTTATCTGAAATTCAACACAAAAAATATTTTAATTAATGCAAAATCCACCAGAATTAATGATATCAATATCTAAAATCAATAGCTTCTAAAATTAGAATTCTTCTATTTTTTGACATAATTACTCAAGTTATTGCTTAACTAAGACTATATAAAGAGAAATTTTTTTTTGCATATTTATTCAAAAAGATTTTTTTGCAAAATAGAAAAAGTAAAAAATAATTCCAAACTCACTCTTACTATCGTTAAATTTTTAAAACAATTTTTAGTGATTTAATTAGCTCGAGAATTTTGAAAGAGGCCCCGGCAGATGACATTTATATACTTTTTTTCTGTTTGCTTTCCGGTGAACTTCTTGATTTAAAGCAAGGTATTACTTGTTTAGTTGGGGAGAGATAAGTTTAGAGGGTCTAAAGTATAGGGGAAGGTGAAGCCCAAGGCGGGCATGGAGCTCATATAAGTACTGTCTAATCAAGCGCGAGCGTTACTACCTCCAACTAGAAATTTCAGTGAGGCAGTGATTTGGCGCAAGTAAGGCATGCCGATGTGGAACACAGTTGTGAATCTTCAGCCTCCAACTTGGTTTCCGATTAGGTTTGAAACCAGTTTGGAAACCAAATTCGTAACGAAGAATCCAAATCTAATTCTTTCTTGATTTTTAGCTTTTTTATTAACAAGCGAAAATTAATAATAACAAATGCTTATTTTTTTATCTTCTTTTACTATTTTAAGTAAGTATAAATATTAAATTTAGAAATAAATTTTTTAAATATTTCATGAATAAAAAAAAAAAAAAAAAAACAAATTCTTTTGTTGCTTTTATTTAATATTTTTTATCATTTAATTTTATTTTTTCTGCAATTTTTTTTTGTTTTTTCTTGGAGCGTTTTTTAATGTGACGAGGTTTTTCTGATTGGTAGATTTTAATAAGTCAAGGGGGAAGGAGATGATGGAGGGAGTTAGATACACTAATCACAACATAACACTTTAATCCTTTACTTCACACTCGCCTTATTAGTAATTATAATTAGTAATTATTAATTATTAGAAATCGTACATAAATGAATGCAAGACTCGAACACGGCACCCGACGCACGAGGGCCCTATACCATACCGCGACGCTACGCCGATGATGAGCGACCTCTTACTTCAAGATACTTATAAGCACAACCAATGTTCGGCTTGCCTAATTTAAAACAAATAAGATTCGAATTGGGCTAGCCTAAGTTCGGAAAGCCAAGTTCGCTCCAAACTAGCAAAAACTCAGGTTATCGTTACTTGAAACCAGTTCGGCGTTCCCATGATATATCAGGCTTAAGGAATCCATGAAACTTTCCTAGTTACGTTCAAATATGGCAAGCCAAACATTTCGTTCTGCCTCACTTTAGTTTTTATGAGGTACAACCTAGGCAAGTTCTAAGTTAGGCAAGCCAAACTTGCCCCGAATTGGTTCTTCGGCATGTGCCTCACTGAAATTTCTAGTCGGGTACATGAGACACCATGTTTATATGTACAATACACAAATACTCTCATAAATACACACTTTTATATGTATAGAACTAAAAGGCTTAACCTTGGAAAGACTTGAAGCCAAATATCTTCTCCCATTCCGTGTTAGGGTACTTTGGCAAGAAACGCCGAAGTTCGTCAAACGTTTGGAATGCCTAACTTGCAGGAAATTATAAAATCTAAAGGTCTAGGGAAGTTCGGTTTGCCAAACTTAAAAGTAATTAGGGGCCATCTATGGTAAGACGAAGTTTGGCAAATGTTTGGAATACCTAACTTGCAGGAAATTATAAAATCCAAAGGTTTACGAAAGTTCGGTTTACCAAACTCAAAGGTAATTACCCGTGAAAAAATGAATTTGCCTAATCATATATATTTATATATGATTATATATT
>NW_025402252.1:0-2529 GCF_020080835.1 Cotesia glomerata
ATGGATTTAATGAAATACCATCCACAGAGGACAGTGAGGGGGCACAGAAAATTCTAAAACATTTAAGTAATAATCTCGTCGAATTTTAATCTTATAGCAGCTATAGAATAAAAGTTTTAATTTTTTTGAACTTTAAATTTCGAAAATTTTCAAACTTTAAATTTCGAAAACACGATTTTTTAAATTTTCAAACTGCTATAACTTTTGAATGAATCAACCAATTTTTACGCAGTTGGCGGTGATCGATGTAATTTTTTGAGCTCTATCAATAATTCATAACGAAAAAATTGATCTGATAAAAAATTTCGGAGTTATTACAAAAAAACACTTTTTTCGATTTTTTTCGACAACGATATCTCACGAACGCATCAACCGGTTTTAACGCTTTTGGCGGTGATCAAAGCGGGTTTTCTTCAAAGTGAAACCCTTTTTGTGAGAGAAGTTTCGTAAAATTGGTTTCTTAGCTGACCTCTACTCAGCAAAAGGAATATTCCTCCCAAATTTCAAGTCTCAAGGGTTTATGGTTCCAGAGATATCGTGATAAGTCAGTATATAGGTGGAAACCTCTCATATAATAATAATAGGCTTATTTAATAAATTATGTGGTTTATAAATGATAATTTTTATGATCGCAAGTGTCACGAACGAAGTTTGTGATGGGGCGTACCCTTGTAGGAAAAAAATTATATACAACGGGGCCTGTCTTGGCACAATAATGGGTTGCCCAGACTCGGCCGAACAATACTGGCCTACGACTGGACCACTACTCGACTGACAAGTCTTGGTTTGCCAGTCATGAACCAAGACCCAGCCAATATTCAAGTGACAAGTCTTGGTTTATTACTCTTGGACGAAGACCCAGCTAATGTCTATGTAACGAGTCTTGGTTTGCCAGCCTTGATTCAAGAGTTGACCAATATTTAATTAACAAGGCTTCACAGAAAAAAAAAAAGTTAACTTGAGTCAAGTGAAAAATTCTTGAACCAAAAGAAAATAATTTTGAAAAGTTTTATAGTTTTAAATCAAGACGAAAAATTCTTTAATCAAGTTGAAATTATTTAGACCAAGAAAAATTTCTTGACTTAAGAATTTTTTTACTTAAATCAAGGAGATGAAGTTCTTCAAAATTATTGACTTGATTCACATTAATTGTTTTTTCTGTGTTGGCTTATTATCCTTGGCCCAAGGCCCAGCCAATATTCAACTGATGTCTCGGTTTGCCAGTGTTGAACCAAGACCCAGAAACTATTGACATTGTTAAAACTGTAAATTTGACAGTTTTTCTGTCATTTTATTGTTGTTTTTTTCTATGTAGTATATACTTAAAAAAAATTCAAAATCCGTTTCTGCTTCAACTACAGTGTCTATGCACTAAAAAAAAATTTTTCTCCACCTAGAATATTAAATTTTTTACTCGAGTTTTTTTGATTTAAAAAAGCTGGTTTTTTTAACCTTAAAATACCACGTTTTATTATAAGGCTAGTTTTTTGACAGGCAGAAAAATTTATTCTTATAGTTAAAAAGACTTTTGTATTCTAATCATAAGAATACCAATTTTTTAACCATAAGGAAAAATTTCCTAGGTATAAAAAAACTTTTTTTTTCAGTGTGTATTAATTATATTTTATAGCATTATGAAAATAAATATTTTATCGGCCAAGTCGTAATTAACCACAAGTTATCCAATAGCTTTAACATATACATTTATACATACGTTTAAAATTTACAAATTCATAATATTTTTATTCACACATGTAGATTTCAAACTTTCCCCAATAATGTGGCCGGCCCAATGATTTTTTTTTCCTATTATCTCCTAGTTATTACTAACAAGTAAAAAATTGTCAGCAATAACCTTCAAATAAACACGAGGTTCCAGTCTTTGACTAGAGAATAATAGGAAAAATTTTTTTACGAGTTTTTTAATCTATTCAATTGGATATGGCTCATTTTATTTATTACGGACTCTAGATATAAAAATAAAATTGTTAATGGTTTATTTGTTTGTAAGCACATAGGTGCCTGATGATGTCAGAATAAAACTGACGAAACGTCGCATGTTGAAATGAATGAAATATAAAACATAATATCAGTTTGGTCTACAACATCCTGATTTAAATTAATTATAGAAGAATTTAGACCTGATCGAGCAATAATGTAGATATTTATTGTTTAATGAATATTTGTTAGCAAACGCTTAAATTGAAAATTTATTATTTAACAAAAACAATTACATATCGTCAAGATTGATACGGTCTCAAAAAAATTAAGATATAATAATTTACAATGGAGACTTCCGTTTGTGCGCGTACTTAAGGTGCATAGGCGATTAGTGATTTAAATACTTAGTTTAGATACTTAATTTGTTGAGAGAGATAGTTGCAGAATATGTAGTCGAGAATGAGACAGAGAACCATTATAAAAGTAGATTACTTGTCATTGTATATATAATAATAATAATAATAATGATAATGATAATAATAATAATAATAATAATAATAGTGGGCCAACTACTCACTGCATTGAAAT
>NW_025402253.1:0-13292 GCF_020080835.1 Cotesia glomerata
AAGACGATGTCATAGTGCTGAATACTTGGAACTACTACAACTTCTAGAAGACCGAGGCATGCTGCGAATTCCATCCTAGATATTTCGCTGGCAACTCCGAGGATAGCCAACATGATTGAAGACCGGACTGTATCCTCGTAAAATACAGTGGCAGTGATCACCAGTATGCACTGACTTGTGGGAGTTGGAAGGGTACTGGTTCTGGCTCTATTAAACGAGTTCTTCAACAGCGGAGGCGGAAATGTCAGGGAGGCTTGATCCAGAGGCATTGCGAGTGTCACTTGTATGGAGTCCCCAACTCTCATCCTTCTGTGCATCGATCTGCGACTCTTATCACCTGCGGTGAGACTGAGGAAGGCAGTGTTCAAAAGCCAATGACGGTGATGCTGAAGCGCCTTGCCAAAATGCACAATTGAATGGAATTAAGGAACAGCGTCTAACCAACACGTCGGCTGCAAGGCCGAGTGACACTGTCAAATTCATTTGGCAACGCAGATAAGCTCTCAAAAATTCAGGGATTAGATTGAATGATACACATGAACGAGACTCTTGTAGGGGGGGGGGATAAGTAGATAGATAGATAGATAGATAGATAGATAGATAGATTAGTATAGACACATATATACATAATTTTGTTGGATTCTGGAGCCTAGGCTCCCCTCAGAACTATCATCAAATATACATTTATAATTAGGTGTATAATGTACAGAGTTTTAGATACATAAAAATAAAATCAAAATAAATATAGTAATTAACAGTAATTACATGTTAATCATGCTTATAAATAATACTTGTGTTATACAAAGCTCAACAACCTTCAAATAGCAGTAATAAACGTTCAATATAGCAGATCAATAATTTTGGAAATAATAACCATAGCACAAAGCTCATGGAATATTTTTGAAACTTTCAGTTATTGTAATTTTTAGCTGGCAGCGCATTCCAGATACGCACACGACGAACAAGAAACGAGTTATGACACATACAAAAAATACTAGATCTAGGTAGCCTACAATCTTCCTTACATCGCCTCTACACAACGCAACCGGCAAAAATTCTAAGTGACATTTAAATAACTGACGATAATTTAAATATATTTCTTTTGTAAAAAGAGGCATGCTATAAAGTAGTTTCTTCTGTCACTCAGCTTTAACCAACCCAGCCTCTTAGAGTACGGAGTATGTTCAGCCCTCGTAATTTCATAGATATAGCGGACACAGCAATTTATTTTTCCTACGCTGTGATCAACACATTTACGAGTCATTAGTATTATTGCAGTAAGCCGCACAACAATCAACAAACACTGGGAACATTAACGTGGTGACAAGCTTTATACGTAGAAGCTTTTCGTTGAAGATTTCATTATTAATCTCAACTACGCCAGAACCCGGCATTGCCCTATTAAGCAAACACTCATAACCTGATTTTCCCAGGTGAGGATGCAATCACTCAATGCCAAGATACTTAATTGTCGTATCGTAGTGAATAATGCAATCATTTACGCGAACAGCAATCACCATACTTACAATTATTACAGTTAACTTTAACTCTACTCACCAAAAATCACAGCTTTTGTCTTCGATGCATTTTAACTTAAGGTAATTGATATTGCAATCATTCCAAAATTTTAACTATTTCCTCGCATTCAGGGGCAGCAACACATTCATTTATTTGTTCTGGATAGCAGGGGCAAGTATATTACTAAATCATCAGCATAAAGCAAATGATCGACAGCTCAGCTGTTGAGAGAAATCCGAAATATAAAGCGAGAACAATAAAAGCTGTCACATCACTGCCTTGTAGGCAATACAATTATTTAATACATTCCTCCAAGAGGATGCGCACTCATTAGCAAAACACCTGCTGCTTTCTTTGAGCTTCAAATACAAGACCCTAATCCACGTAATGGCATCAGTAGAGAAATCTTCATCAATAACAACTTTGTGTAATAGTCTTTAAGTGATTTACAGAATCAAAAGCCTCATTTAGGTCAAAGAAAACAGCTACAGTAACTTTAGATGCATTTATTGCCAAGTTAATATCATCATTGTGAGCTTTATTACAGGCAGTCTGTGTATTCAGGTCCTCCTTAAAAGCTACTGGCAAGCACTCATCGAAATTGTTCTCAGTATACATACTTAATAATCTGATCATGTACGCATCTTTCAAGTAAGTCTGGACAATAACTCGTCAGCGATATAGGTCAGCAATCAAAGCACATATTCTCAGCATTTCTGTTTCTCTTCGGTATTAGACAATACGCGACAACTTCCAGCACTCATTAGGAAAGACGCCAGAATTTAATGAATTATTAAAAGCAATGACTCAAAATAATGCAACAAATTATTTATTAATTTCTTTCTTTGGCGTTTAAATATTTTACAAATTCTGTAATATTCATTCGAGTTAGAAAAGTTTTAACGCACAAACAACCATTTTTGTCGGGAATTACAATGCGTAGTTGTTGAGTTCCTACAATTGGTTTTGTTTTCAAAAAATCGTTCATTTGGAAATCACTCACCTGCTGTATTATAATCCTCTTCCTGGTGAAAAGATGACGATAATATTTGGCAAGTTGTCCGAATCAGAAGTCCATTCAAAAAGTACTACAGGTGTCGTTATTTGTTTATCAACCGCGAAAGTTGGAGACTTGCTCTTGCTGCAAGTCGTTTGAGGATGCCACCAATACCATCACACGGGCCTTTGCCATGGGCAGTCGCAAAAAAATGCCATTCAGCAGGAATATCAAAATCATCTTCATAATAATATAAATTCACAAAGTTTTTAAAGTTTTTAAATTGTTGAGGAGCCCCATCAGAAAAAATAATAAATCTTGTTACAACGTTCAGGAAGCTACTTTTTACATAATCAGTAATTATTTTGATGAAAACATGAACAGCAACAGCATCATTGATTTTTACACCGGCTGCGTTGTTTACTTGCCAGTGCCATTATGTGGAGATCAAATTATCTCAATAAATGTGTAGATTGGTACAATCAAAATAATAAACACCCCTCAAAAAAAGAATAGATCAGGAAAATGTTCATAAACTAGAGATTTTTTTACTTAACAAACAGTAATGGCAAAAATATTTTATTCAACTCTATGAAGCACAAAAGATTTATAGTTTATGTTTTAGATCTCCAATATAAAAGAGCCCGTATATATTTTATAAATTAGAACATACTCACAAATAGTAAACTGGCTGTAGGTAAGTCTGTAATTATGATGCCCTAGGTTATCGATCGTATTGACGTATTAAAATTTGAATCTTAATCGTTGTAATGGTAAATTAGGAACAATATACAGAAAATATAATACCTTTAAAATCATATAATTACATTTAATTATGTGTTATATAAAATAATATTTATGAAAAAAAATTTCTGCATTTTTAAAATGTTGAAAATTTTTCTTTCAAATTTAAATAAAAAAATAGAAAAAATCGGCCCACTCTGGGATACACGGGGATAATTGTAGAATTGATTGAAGTTTTTTTTAAAAAAAAAAAAAAAAAATTGAGAATGACGAACTTCGAAAAATAACGATTTTATACAAAAAAACGCGATTATTTCATAGAAGCGATCATGTTAAATGTCTTTTTATTTTATTTTTTCGAAAAAATTCAATTAAAAAACAAAAATTTTTAAAAAAACGTCCCGAAAGGTCAATTTTTGAAGAGTTATGGCTATTTGAAAATAAAGAGCCACTTTTTTGAAAGTTTGCATAACTTTTTTGGGTTGGATAAAAAATTTTGAAAAAATTCTGAAAAAACGTCTTCATCGAGTAGAAAAGGTAAAAAAATTTTCAGCGAAAAGAATCTAAAAGGGGAAGGTTCAAAAGTGGTCGATTTGCGGCATGGAATACCCCATATATAATATGATTATGTATATACAAGCTGAAATTCAAGTTTTTCTCTCTTTGAGTTGAAATTTTTCCAGCGAAAAATTTGGGGTACTCTAATGACGCGCGCCAAGTACGATAAAAATTTTTTTTTATTTTTTAATTTTCAACAAATTTTTTTTTCAATTTTTTCCAAGCTGCATTATGACGGTTTTTTATTGGTATTTTTGTATTTCACATCTTTTTGTAGAGAATGAAAATTATTAAAAGAGCAGAGCCCCTAATTTTTTTTGTAAAGGGGAGTGCAAATGTTATTGAGATGAGTTTTATGAACGTGGCCTTGGCGCAATTTTTCACAGTGAAACTGTTTTTGTTCGGATTAAAATTTATCTGGCACAGCTTTCGAGAGCAACCTGTAAAATGACCTTGAACACTGATTTTTTATTACAATTAATTTAATTGTTCTAAATGAAAATAAAAATTTATCCATAGCTACCCAGTGCCTTTGATGACTTGGCGTGTTGCTACTTATTTTTTTCTATTTTCAAATTACTTCAATTATTTTGAATAAAATATAAAATCTATTTATAGTCCGCCTAGCTACCTTTGTAACCTACCCCACCTGATCACTAATTTTCCAATTGGATCCAATTTAATTATTCTGAATGAAAAATTTCATTCGTAGCCGCACTTAGTTATTCTAGCCTAACCCTCGCAACATAATATTTTTTTGTCAATAATCGATTATTTTGAATAAAACTGAAAATTTATTTATGGCCACCCAGTACATATAACTAATCCTCGCTAGCAATTTTTTTATTTAAAATTGCCTCAATTATTCTAAAATAAAAATCAAAACCCTCAGTCACTTAGCTGCCTGTTGCCCCTGAATGACCGTTCCAATCCTTTTTTTTTTTTATTAAAAAATTATTTTAAATCATTTAAATAAAATTAAAATTGTACCCTTATGGCCGCTTAGTGCTTCTAACATATTATGCACTCACTGATTTTTGATTGATAAAAATAACTTTGTAATTCTTTCTTGAATGCGAAAATAAAAATGCATTCATAGCTACCCAGTACCTGAAACTGACCCTGATAACAGAGTTTTATATTAAAATCACTTAAATTAATCTAAATAAAAATAAAAATTCATTTATGTTTACTTAGTGCCTTTAACTTATTATGACTAATGATTTTTTGACGAAAAATTACTTTAATCGTTTAAATAAAAATAAAAATTGATTTAGATATACCCAGTACCTGTTACTTACCCTGAAAACAGAGGTTTTTATTGAAATTACTCCAATTAATATAACTAAAAATGAAAATTAAATAATGGCTGCCCAGTCTTTCTAACTGATCCTCACCACTGAACTGTAAGTTCAAAATTGTCTCAATTATTCGAAATCAAAATCAAAAACTCAGTCACAGCCGCCTAGAGCCCCTGACTTCCCATTGTTGCTTCTTTTTGATTTTCAAATTATTTTAATTTAATTAAATGAAATTAAAAATTCATTCATGACTGCTTTGCGCTTCTAACGTCCTATCACTACTGATTTTTGAAATAAAAATTACTTCAATCGTTCTTCATGAAAATAAAAATTCCGTTATAGCTACCCAGTGCCTGTAACTGACCCTGATAACAAAGTTTTCTATCGAAATAACTTTGATTAATATAAATAGAAATAGAAATTCATTTATGTTTACTGAGTGGCTCTAATTTATTATGACTAATGATGTTTTGCCTAAAAATTACTTTATTTGTTCTAAATAAAAATAAAAATGTATTTATAGCTACCCAGAACCTGTTACTGACCCTGATAACAAACGTTGTTATTGAAATTACTTTAATTAATCGAACTAATTATAAAAATTCATTCATAGCTGCCCAGTCAATCTAACTGATCCTCGTTACTGAATTGTTAGTTTAAAATTGTCTCAATTATTCCAAATAAAAATTGAAAACTCAGTAACAGCAGTCTAGAGCCGCGGACTTCCCGTAGTTGCTTATTTTTTATTTTAAAATTATTTTGATTCATTTAAATAGGAATAAAATTTCACTTATGGTTGCTTAATGCCTCTACCTTACAACTACTATTGTATTTTTAATTAAAAAATTACTTTAATTGTTCTATATAAAAATAGAAATTTAGAAATGTCGTGCCTGTAAATGACCTCGATCACTGATTTTTTCAATTAATATTAATTTAATTGTTCTAAATGAAAATAAAAATTAATCCATAGCTACCCAGTGCCTTTGACTTACTGTTGCTACTTATTTTTTATTTTCAAATTACTTCAATTATTTTGAGTTAAAATAAAAATCTATTTATAGTTGCCCAGTACCTGTAACTGAACCTGATCACTAAATAAAACTGAAAATTTATTTATGGCCACCCAGTACTTCTAACTCATCTTCGCTAGCAATTTTTTAACTTAAAAAACCCGGTGCCTATGACTGACCGTCAATCCTTATTTTTTAATTAAAAATTATTTTAATTTATTTAAATAAAATTAAAATTTCACTCATGGCTGCTTAGTGCTTCTAACTTTTTATAACTACTGATTTGTGATTTAAAAATGATTTCAATTGTTTTAAATGAAAATAAAAATTCATTCATAGCTACCCAGTGCCTGTAACTGGAGCTGATAACGAAGTTTTTTATTGAAATCACTTTAATAAATCTAAATGAAAATAAAAATTCATTCATTGCCGCCCAGTCTTTCTATCAGATCCTCACTATTGAATTGTTAGTTAAAAATTGTCTTCATTATTCTAAATTAAAATCGAAAACTCAGTCGCAGCCGCCTAGAGCCCCTGACTTCCCATTGTTGCTTATTATTTTTTTTCAAATTATTTTAATTCATTTAAATAAAAATACAAATTCATTCATTACTGCTTAGCGCTTCTAACTTACTATAACTACTGATTTTTAAATAAAAAATTACTTCAATCGTTCTTCATGAAAATAAAAATTCCACCATAGCTACCCATTGCCTGTAACTAACCCTAATAACTGAGATTTTTATTGAAATTACTTTAATTAATTTAAATAAAAATCAAAATTTATTTATGTTCACTTAGTGGCTCTAAAATATTATGATTAATGGTTTTTTGACTAAAAATTACTTCAATCGTTCTAAATAAATATAAAAATTCATTTATAGCTACCCAGTACCTGTTGCTGACCCCGATAACAACGGTTTTTATTGAAATTACTTGAATTAATCTAAATAAATATAGAAATTCATTCATGGCTGCCCACTGTCTCTAACTGATCCTCGCTACTGAATCGTTAGTTAAAAATTGTTTCAATTATTCCAGATAAAAATCGAAAACTCAGTCACAGCCGTCTAGAGCCGCTGACTTCCCGTAGTTGCTTATTTCTTATTTCAAAATTATTTTGATTCATTTAAATAGAAATAAAATTTCACTTATGGTTGCTTGATGTCTTTACCTTACAACTACTATGGCATTTTTAATTAAAAAATTACTTTAATTGTTCTAAATAAAAATTAAAATTTATTCACAGATTTTTGCACCTGTAAATGACCTGGATCACTGATTTTTTTCATGACAATTAATTTAATTGTTCTAAATGAAAATAAAAATTTATCCATAGCTACCCAGTGCTTTTGACTGGGCGTTGCTACTTATTTTTCATTTTCAAATTACTTCAATTATTTTTAATAGAAATAAAAATCTATTAATAGCCGCCTAGTACCTGTCACCGACCCTGATCACTAATTTTTTAATTGGATCCAATTTAAATATTCTGAATGAAAAAAATTTCATTCGTAGCCACGTAGATATTCTACCTAACCCTCGCAACATATTATTTTTTTGTCAATAATCATTTATTTGAAATAAAACTGAAATTCTATTTATGGCCACCCAGTACATATAACTAATCCTCACTAGCAATTTATTTATTCAAAATTGCCTCAATTATTCGAAATAAAAATCAAAAACTCAGTCATAGCTGCCTGTCGCCCCTGACTGACCGTCAATCCTTTTTTTTTTATTAAAAAATTATTTTAATTCATTTAAATAAAATTAAAATTCTCTTGTGGCCGCTTAGTGCTTCTAACATATCATGCCTACTGATTTTTGATATACAAATAACTTTAATTCTTTTTAATAAAAATAAAAATGCATTCGTAGCTACCCAGTGCCTGTAACTGACCCTGATAACAAAGTTTTTTATTGAAATCATTTTAATTAATCTAGATAAAAATAAAAATTCATCCATTGCCGCCCAGTCTTTCTATCTGATCCTCACTATTGAATTGTTAGTTAAAAATTTTCTCAATTATTCCAAATTAAAATCTAAAACTCAGTCACATCCGCCTAGAGCCCCTGACTTCCCATTGTTGCTTATTATTTATTTTCAAATTATTTTAATTCATTTAAATGAAAATACAAATTCATTCATTACTGCTTAGCGCTTCTAACTTACTATAACTACTGATTTTTGAATAAAAAATTACTTCAATCGTTCTTCATAAAAATAAAAATTCCACCATAGCTACCCATTGCCTGTAACTAACCGTAATAACTAAGATTTTTATTGAAATTACTTAAATTGATCTAAATAAAAATAAAAATTCATTCAGGTTTACTTAGTGCCTCTAACTTATTATGACTAATAAATTTTTGACTTAAAATTACTTTAATTGTTCTAAATGAAAATAAAAATTGATTTATAGCTATTCAGTACCTGTTAGTGACCCTGATAACAAAGGTTTTTATTGAAATTACTTTAATCAATCTAACTAAATATAAAAATTCATTTATAGCTGCACAGTACCTCTAACTAATCCTCGCTACTGAATTGCTAGTTTAAAATGGTCTCAATTATTCTAAATAAAAATCGAAAACTCAGTCACGGCCCTATAGAGCCGCTGATTTCCCTTAGTTGCTTATTTCATATTTCAAAATTATTTTAATACATTCAAATAGAAATAAAATTTCACTCATGGTTGCTTATTGCCTCTACCTTACAACTACTAATGTATTTTTAATCACAAAATTACTTTAATTGTTCTAAATAAAAATAAAAATTTATTCACAGTTTTGTAGTGCCTGTAAATGAACTTGATCACTGATTTTTTTAATTAAAATTAATTCAATTGTTCTAAATGGAAATAAAAATTTATTCTTAGCTACTCACTGCATTTAATTTACCGTTGCTAGTTATTTTTTATTTTCAAATTACTTCAATTATTTTGGATAAAAATAAAAATTAATTTTTAGATGCCCAGTACCTGTAACTGAACCTGATCACTAATTATTCAATTGGATCTAATTTCATTATTCTAAATGAAAAAAATTTCATTCGTAGCCACCGAGTTATTCTACCTAAACCTCGCAACATATGTTTTTTTTGTCAATTATGACTTCAATTATTTTAAATAAAACTGAAAATTTATTTATTGCCACCCAATACGTCTAACTAATCCTCGCTAGTATATTTTTAATTTAAAATTGCCTCAATTATTCAAAATAGAAAACAAAAACTCACTCATAGCAACCTGGTGCCCCTAACTAACCGTCAATCCTAATTTTTTATCTAAAAATTATTTTAATTCGGTAACATAAAATTAAAATTTTACTCATAACTGCTTAGTGCCTCTAACATATTATGACTACTGATTTTTGATTTAAAAATAACTTCAGTTCTTCTAAATGAAAATAAAAATTCATTCATAGCTTCGCAGTGCCTGTAACTGACCCGGATAACGAAGTTTTTTTATTGAAATCACTCTTATTAATATAAATAAAAATAAAAATTCATTCATTGCCGCCCAGTCTTTAGATCAGATCCTCACTACTGAATTGTTAGTTTAAAATTGTCTTAATTATTTCAAATTAAAACAGAAAACTCAGTCACAGCCGCCTAGAGCCCCTGACTTCCTATTGTTGCTTATTTTCTATTTACAAATTATTTTAAATCATTCAAATGAAAATACAAATTTATTTATGACAGCTTAGCGCTTACAACTTACTATCACTACTGATTTTTGAATCAAAAATTACTTCAATCATTCTTCTTGGAAATAAAAATTCCTTTTTAGCTACCCAGTGCCTGTAACTGACCCTGATAACAAAGTTTTCTATTGAAATAACTTTGATTAATAGAAATAAAAATAAAAATCCATTTATTTATACTTAGTGGCTCTAACTTATTATAACTAATGACGTTTTGCCTAAAAATTATGTTAATTGTTCTAAATAAAAATAAAAATTTATTTATAGCTACCCAGAACCTATTACTGACCCTGATATCAAACGTTGTTATTGAAATTACATCAATTAATCGAACTAATTATAAAAATTCATTCATAGCTGCCCAGTCACTCTAACTGATCTTCGTTACTGAATTGTAAGTTTAAAATTGTCTTAATTATTCTAAATAAAAATTAAAAACTCAGTAGCAGCCGTCTCAAGCCGCGGACTTCCCGTTGTTGTTTATTTTTTATTTTGAAATTATTTTGATTCATTTAAATAGGAATAAAATTTCACTTATGGATGCTTCATGCCTCTACCTTACAACTACTATTGTATTTTTAATTGAAAAATTACTTTAATTGTTCTAAATAAAAATAAAAATTTATTTACAGCTTTGTAGTGCTATGTTAATGACCTTGATCACTAATTTTTTTAATTAATATTAATTTAATTGTTCTAAATGAAAAATAAAAATTTATCCATAGCTACCCAGTGCCTTTGACTCACCGTTGCTACTTATTTTTTATTTTCAAATTACTTCAATTATTTTGAGTTAGAATAAAAATCTATTTATAGTTGCCCAGTACCTGTAACTGATGCTGATCACTAATTTTTTAAGTGGATCTGATTGAATTATACTGAATGAAAAAAATTCCATTCGTAGCCGCCCAGTTATTCTACTTAACCCTCTCAACATATTTTTTTTCTGTCAATAATCACTTCAATTATTTTAAATGAAACTGAAAATTTATTTATGGCCACCCAGTACTTCTAACTCATCTTCGCTAGAAAAAAAAAAAATTCCTTCATAGCTACCCAGTGCCTGTAACTGACCCTAATAACAAAGTTTTTGATTGAAATTACTTTAATTAATCTAAATAAAAATGAAAATTCACTCATGTTTACTTAGTGCCTCTAACTTATTATGACTAATGATTTTTTGACTAAATATTTATTTAATTGATCTAAATGAAAATAAATATTCATTTAAAGCTTCCCAGTACCTGTTACTGACCCTGATAACAAAGGTTTTTACTGACAGAACTTTAATTAATCTAACTAAAAATAAAAATTCATTTATAGCTGCTCAGTCCCTCTAACCGATCCTTACTACTTGATTGTTAGTTTAAAATTGTCTCAATTATTCCAAATAGAAATTGAAAACTCAGTCACAGCCGTCTAGAGCCGCTGACTTGTCGTAGTTGCTTATTTTTTATTTAAAAATTATTTTAATCCATATAAATAGGAATAAAATTTCACTTATGGTTGCTAATTGCCTCTACCTTACAACTACTATTGTATTTTTATTTAAAAAATTACTTTAATTGTTCTAAATAACCCCCCACCCCCCCCCCCCCCCCCCCCCCCCCCCCCCCCCCCCCCCCCCCCCCCCCCCCCCCCCCCCCCCCCCCCCCCCCCCCCCCACCCCCCCCCCCCCAGCTCGGTGCACATGACTGACCGTCAATCCTTATTTCTTATTCAAAAATTAATCTAATTTATTTAAATAAAATTAAAATTTGACTCATGGCTACTTAGTGCATCTAACTTTTCATAACGTCTGATTTTTGATTTAAAAATTACTTCAATCGTTCTTCATGAAAATAAAAATTGTTCCATAGCTACCCATTGCCTGTAACTAACCCTAATAACAAATTTTTTTATTGAAATCACTTTAAGTAATCTAAATGAAAATAAGAATTCATCTATTGCCACCCAGTCCCTCGAACTGATCCTCACTAGTGAGTTGTAAGTTCAAAATTGTCTTTATTATTCCAAATTGAAATCGAAAACTCAGTCACAGCCACCTAGAGCCCTGACTTCCCATTGTTGCTGTTATCTATTTTCAAATTATTTTAATTAATTTTAAATGAAAATAAAAATTCATTCATTACTGCTTGGTGCTTCTAACTTACTATAACTACTGATTTTTGAATAAACCATTACTTCAATC
The DNA here is from genome assembly GCF_020080835.1 of Cotesia glomerata. Lineage (NCBI taxonomy): Eukaryota > Metazoa > Arthropoda > Insecta > Hymenoptera > Braconidae > Cotesia > Cotesia glomerata. The sequence continues at coordinate 12,031 of NW_025402253.1, forward strand.
GTTCTTCATAAAAATAAAAATTCACTCCATAGCTACCCAGTGCCTGTAACTGACCCTAATAACAAAGTTTTTTATTGAAAGTACTTTTAATTAATCTAATTAAAAATGTAATTCACTCATGTTTGCCAGTGCTTTCTAACTTATTATGACTAATGATTTTTTGACTAAATATTTTATTTAATTGATCTAAATGAAAACCTATATTTATTTGTAGCTTTGGTACCTGTTACTGACCCTGATAACAAAAGGTTTTACTGACAGAGAACTTTAATTAAATACAACTCGAAGCTTAAAGAATTAATTTACTTAGCTGCTCCTTCGGTCCTCTAGCTTCGATCCTTGCTACTTGATTGTTAGTTTTAAAAATTGTCTCAGGTGACCCCATAGAAATTAAAAACTCAGTCTGGCCGATACAGAGCCGCTGACTTGTCGTAGTTGCTTATTTTTTTATTTTAAAAGTATTTTTAATCCTTTTAAATAGGAATAAAATTTCACTCATAGTTGCTAATTGCCTCTACCTTGCAGCTACTATTGTATTTTTAATTCAAAACCCTTTCATTTTTAATTATTTTTGGATAAAAATAAAATTTGTTTTTAGCATGCTTTGTAGTACCTGTAACTGAACCTGATGCTAATTTTCCAATTTGGATCTAATTTGGTATTCTAAATGAAAAAATTTCATTCGTAGCCGCCGAGGATTTATTCTACCTAAACCTCGCAACATATGTTTTTTTTTGTCAATTATCACTTCAATTATTTCAAAATAGAACTGAAGAATTTTGTTTATGGACACCGGTACGTCTAACTAATCCTCGCTAGCATATTTTTAATTTAAAATTATCAATTAATCAAAAATAAAGTCAAAAACTCAATCATAGCTGCTGCTTTTGGCCCTGACTGACCGTCAATCATTTTTTGAAGTGAAACTTCTTTAGAATCGTTATTGATTTCAAACCGGATGCAGCTTGAAAAAACGACGGGTAAGAGGTACAAATACAAGAAATGGGTAGGATGAAGCCAGGGGAAAGAATGAGACAGAAATATACATACAATTTGTATATTATCGGTCTCTCCTCTTTATTATACATATACGTAGCGTCCCCACTCCCGTCTTCTAAGCATAGTCATACCTGTAATTTATTGAGCCAGAGCGAGAGAGCAGATGTCAGTGTATGTATATTGCACACTGTTTAATACGATAACTTGTATTTGAGCATTTAATTATGTGTAGTGCATGTGTGGAAAGCTACGTGAGCTTACTG